>NW_028188307.1:0-23000 GCF_964204655.1 Triturus cristatus | reverse complement strand
AACACAGAGCACAAAGAACATGAGGTAGGGTGACACGACACACAGGAGAATGGAACACAGCATACAAAAACATGAGGCAGGGTGACACGAGACACAGGAGAATGGAACACAGAGCACAAAGAACATGAGGCAGGGTGACACGACACACAAGAGAATGGAACACAGCATACAAAAACATGAGGCAGATTGACACGAGACACAGGAGACACAGGAGAATGTATCACAGAGCACACAGAAACATGAGGCAGGGTGACAAGAGACACAGGAGAATGGAACACATAGACTAAAGAACTTGAGGCAGGGTGAAACGAGACACAGGAGAATGGATCACAGAGCAAACAGAAACATGAGGCAGGGTGACACAAGGCACAGGAGAATGGAGAACAAAGAACTTGAGGCAGGATGACACAAGGCACAGGAGAATGGGACACAGAGATCACAAGAACTACAGAGCACACAAGAACATGAGCCAGGGTGACACGACACACAGAAGAATGGAACAAAAAACAAAGAACATGAGACAGGGTGACACAAGGCACAGGAGAATGGAACACAGAGTACACAAGGACTACAGAGCACACAAGAACATGAGGCAGGGTGACACAACACACAGGAGAATGGAACACAGAGAACGCAAGAACATGAGGTAGGGTGACACGAGGCTCAGGAGAATGGAACACAGATCACACAATAACATGAGGCAGGGTGACACAGGAGAATGGAACACAGCACAAAGAACATGAGGCAGGGTGACACGAGGCACTAGAGAATGGAACACAGAGCACAAAGAAAATGAGGCAGGGTGACACGACGCACAGGAGAATGGAACACAGAGCACAAAGAACATGAGGCAGATTGACACGAGACACAGGAGAATTGATCACAGAGCTCACAGAAACATGAGGCAGGGAGACACAAGGCACAGGGGAATGGAACACAGAGCACACAAGAACTACAGAGCACACAAGAACATGGGGCAGGGTGACAAGACACAGGAGAATGGAACACAGAGCACACAAGAACATGATGCAGAGTGACACGAGACACAGGAGAATGGAACACAGAGCACACAAGAATATGAGGCAGGGTGACACGAGACACAGGAGAATGGAACACAGAGAATGCAAGAACATGAGGTAGGATGACACGCGGCACAAGAAAAAGGAACACATTGCACAAAGAACATGAGGCAGGGTGACACGACACACAGGAGAATGGAACACAGCATACAAAAACATTAGGCAGGGTGACACGAGACACAGGAGAATGGAACACAGAGCACAAAGAACATGAGGCAGGGTGACACGACCCACAGGAGAATGGAACACAGCATACAAAAACATGAGGCAGGTTGACACGAGTCACAGGATAATGGATCACAGAGCACACAGAAACATGAGGCAGAGTGACACTAGGCACAGGAGAATGGAACATAGACCACACAAGAACTACAGAGCACACAAGAACATCAGGCAGGGTGACACGAGGCACAGGAGAATGGAACACAGCACACAAGAACGTGAGACAGGGTGACACGAGGCACAGGAGAATGTAACACAGAGCACACAAGAACATGAGGATGGGTGGCACAGGAGAATGGAACACAGAGCACACAAGAACTACAGAGCACACAAAAACATGGGGCAGGGTGACACAAGACACAGGAGAATGGAGCACAATGAACATGAGGCAGGGTGACACAAGGCACAGCAGAATGGGACACAGAACACAAAAACTACAGAGCACACAAGAAAATGTGGCTGGGTGACACAAGAAACAGTAGAATGGAACAAAAAACAAAGAACATGAGACAGGGTGACACAAGGCACAGGAGAATGTAAAACAGAGTACACAAGAACTACAGAGCACACAAGAACATGAGGCAGGGTGACACGACGCACAGGAGAATGGAACACAGAACGCAAGAACATGAGTTAGGGTGACACGAGGCACAGGAGAATGAAACACAGAGCACACAATAACATGAGGCTGGGTGACACAAGACACAGGAGAATGGAACACAGCACAAAGACCATGAGGCAGGGTGACACGAGGCACAAGAGAATGGAAAACCGAGCACAAAGAAAATGAGGCAGAGTGACATGATGCACAGGAGAATGGAACACAGAGCACAAAGAACATGAGGTAGGGTGACACGACACACAGGAGAATGGAACACAGCATACAAAAACATGAGGCAGGGTGACACGAGACACAGGAGAATGGAACACAGAGCACAAAGAACATGAGGCAGGGTGACACGACACACAAGAGAATGGAACACAGCATACAAAAACATGAGGCAGATTGACACGAGACACAGGAGACACAGGAGAATGTATCACAGAGCACACAGAAACATGAGGCAGGGTGACAAGAGACACAGGAGAATGGAACACATAGACTAAAGAACTTGAGGCAGGGTGACACGAGACACAGGAGAATGGATCACAGAGCAAACAGAAACATGAGGCAGGGTGACACAAGGCACAGGAGAATGGAGAACAAATAACTTGAGGCAGGATGACACAAGGCACAGGAGAATGGGACACAGAGATCACAAGAACTACAGAGCACACAAGAACATGAGCCAGGGTGACACGAAACACAGAAGAATGGAACAAAAAACAAAGAACATGAGGTAGGATGACACGCGGCACAAGAGAAAGGAACACATTGCACAAAGAACATGAGGCAGGGTGACACGACACACAGGAGAATGGAACACAGCATACAAAAACATTAGGCAGGGTGACACGAGACACAGGAGAATGGAACACAGAGCACAAAGAACATGAGGCAGGGTGACACGACACACAGGAGAATGGAACACAGCATACAAAAACATGAGGCAGGTTGACACGAGTCACAGGATAATGGATCACAGAGCACACAGAAACATGAGGCAGAGTGACACTAGGCACAGGAGAATGGAACATAGACCACACAAGAACTACAGAGCACACAAGAACATCAGGCAGGGTGACACGAGGAACAGGAGAATGGAACACAGCACACAAGAACGTGAGACAGGGTGACACGAGGCACAGGAGAATGTAACACAGAGCACACAAGAACATGAGGATGGGTGGCACAGGGGAATGGGACACAGAGCACACAAGAACTACAGAGCACACAAAAACATGGGGCAGGGTGACACAAGACACAGGAGAATGGAGCACAATGAACATGAGGCAGGGTGACACAAGGCACAGCAGAATGGGACACAGAACACAAAAACTACAGAGCACACAAGAAAATGTGGCTGGATGACACAAGAAACAGTAGAATGGAACAAAAAACAAAGAACATGAGACAGGGTGACACAAGGCACAGGAGAATGTAAAACAGAGTACACAAGAACTACAGAGCACACAAGAACATGAGGCAGGGTGGCACGACGCACAGGAGAATGGAACACAGAACACAAGAACATGAGTTAGGGTGACACGAGGCACAGGAGAATGAAACACAGAGCACACAATAACATGAGGCTGGGTGACACAAGACACAGGAGAATGGAACACAGCACAAAGACCATGCGGCAGGGTGACACGAGGCACAAGAGAATGGAAAACCGAGCACAAAGAAAATGAGGCAGAGTGACATGATGCACAGGAGAATGGAACACAGAGCACAAAGAACATGAGGTAGGGTGACACGACACACAGGAGAATGGAACACAGCATACAAAAACATGAGGCAGGGTGACACGAGACACAGGAGAATGGAACACAGAGCACAAAGAACATGAGGCAGGGTGACACGACACACAAGAGAATGGAACACAGCATACAAAAACATGAGGCAGATTGACACGAGACACAGGAGACACAGGAGAATGTATCACAGAGCACACAGAAACATGAGGCAGGGTGACAAGAGACACAGGAGAATGGAACACATAGACTAAAGAACTTGAGGCAGGGTGAAACGAGACACAGGAGAATGGATCACAGAGCAAACAGAAACATGAGGCAGGGTGACACAAGGCACAGGAGAATGGAGAACAAAGAACTTGAGGCAGGATGACACAAGGCACAGGAGAATGGGACACAGAGATCACAAGAACTACAGAGCACACAAGAACATGAGCCAGGGTGAAACGACACACAGAAGAATGGAACAGAAAACAAAGAACATGAGACAGGGTGACACAAGGCACAGGAGAATGGAACACAGAGTACACAAGGACTACAGAGCACACAAGAACATGAGGCAGGGTGACACAACACACAGGAGAATGGAACAAAGAGAACGCAAGAACATGAGGTAGGGTGACACGAGGCTCAGGAGAATGGAACACAGATCACACAATAACATGAGGCAGGGTGACACAGGAGAATGGAACACAGCACAAAGAACATGAGGCAGGGTGACACGAGGCACTAGAGAATGGAACACAGAGCACAAAGAAAATGAGGCAGGGTGACACGACGCACAGGAGAATGGAACACAGAGCACAAAGAACATGAGGCAGATTGACACGAGACACAGGAGAATGGATCACAGAGCTCACAGAAACATGAGGCAGGGAGACACAAGGCACAGGGGAATGGAACACAGAGCACACAAGAACTACAGAGCACACAAGAACATGGGGCAGGGTGACAAGACACAGGAGAATGGAACACAGAGCACACAAGAACATGATGCAGAGTGACACGAGACACAGGAGAATGGAACACAGAGCACACAAGAATATGAGGCAGGGTGACACGAGACACAGGAGAATGGAACACAGAGAATGCAAGAACATGAGGTAGGATGACACACGGCACAAGAAAAAGGAACACATTGCACAAAGAACATAAGGCAGGGTGACACGACACACAGGAGAATGGAACACAGCATACAAAAACATTAGGCAGGGTGACACGAGACACAGGAGAATGGAACACAGAGCACAAAGAACATGAGGCAGGGTGACACGACACACAGGAGAATGGAACACAGCATACAAAAACATGAGGCAGGTTGACACGAGTCACAGGATAATGGATCACAGAGCACACAGAAACATGAGGCAGAGTGACACTAGGCACAGGAGAATGGAACATAGACCACACAAGAACTACAGAGCACACAAGAACATCAGGCAGGGTGACACGAGGCACAGGAGAATGGAACACAGCACACAAGAACGTGAGACAGGGTGACACGAGGCACAGGAGAATGTAACACAGAGCACACAAGAACATGAGGATGGGTGGCACAGGAGAATGGAACACAGAGCACACAAGAACTACAGAGCACACAAAAACATGGGGCAGGGTGACACAAGACACAGGAGAATGGAGCACAATGAACATGAGGCAGGGTGACACAAGGCACAGCAGAATGGGACACAGAACACAAAAACTACAGAGCACACAAGAAAATGTGGCTGGGTGACACAAGAAACAGTAGAATGGAACAAAAAACAAAGAACATGAGACAGGGTGACACAAGGCACAGGAGAATGTAAAACAGAGTACACAAGAACTACAGAGCACACAAGAACATGAGGCAGGGTGACACGACGCACAGGAGAATGGAACACAGAACGCAAGAACATGAGTTAGGGTGACACGAGGCACAGGAGAATGAAACACAGAGCACACAATAACATGAGGCTGGGTGACACAAGACACAGGAGAATGGAACACAGCACAAAGACCATGAGGCAGGGTGACACGAGGCACAAGGGAATGGAAAACCGAGCACAAAGAAAATGAGGCAGAGTGACATGATGCACAGGAGAATGGAACACAGAGCACAAAGAACATGAGGTAGGGTGACACGACACACAGGAGAATGGAACACAGCATACAAAAACATGAGGCAGGGTGACACGAGACACAGGAGAATGGAACACAGAGCACAAAGAACATGAGGCAGGGTGACACGACACACAAGAGAATGGAACACAGCATACAAAAACATGAGGCAGATTGACACGAGACACAGGAGACACAGGAGAATGTATCACAGAGCACACAGAAACATGAGGCAGGGTGACAAGAGACACAGGAGAATGGAACACATAGACTAAAGAACTTGAGGCAGGGTGAAACGAGACACAGGAGAATGGATCACAGAGCAAACAGAAACATGAGGCAGGGTGACACAAGGCACAGGAGAATGGAGAACAAATAACTTGAGACAGGATGACACAAGGCACAGGAGAATGGGACACAGAGATCACAAGAACTACAGAGCACACAAGAACATGAGCCAGGGTGACACGAAACACAGAAGAATGGAACAAAAAACAAAGAACATGAGACAGGGTGACACAAGGCACAGGAGGATGGAACACAGAGTACACAAGGACTACAGAGCACACAAGAACATGAGGCAGGGTGACACAACACACAGGAGAATGGAACACAGAGAACGCAAGAACATGAGGTAGGGTGACACGAGGCTCAGGAGAATGGAACACAGATCACACAATAACATGAGGCAGGGTGACACAGGAGAATGGAACACAGCACAAAGAACATGAGGCAGGGTGACACGAGGCACTGGAGAATGGAACACAGAGCACAAAGAAAATGAGGCAGGGTGACACGACGCACAGGAGAATGGAACACAGAGCACAAAGAACATGAGGCAGGTTGACACGAGACACAGGAGAATGGATCACAGAGCTCACAGAAACATGAGGCAGGGAGACACAAGGCACAGGGGAATGGAACACAGAGCACACAAGAACTACAGAGCACACAAGAACATGGGGCAGGGTGACAAGACACAGGAGAATGGAACGCAGAGCACACAAGAACATGATGCAGAGTGACACGAGACACAGGAGAATGGAACACAGAGCACACAAGAATATGAGGCAGGGTGACACGAGACACAGGATAATGGAACACAGAGAATGCAAGAACATGAGGTAGGATGACACGCGGCACAAGAGAAAGGAACACATTGCACAAAGAACATGAGGCAGGGTGACACGACACACAGGAGAATGGAACACAGCATACAAAAACATTAGGCAGGGTGACACGAGACACAGGAGAATGGAACACAGAGCACACAAGAACATGAGGCAGGGTGACACGACACACAGGAGAATGGAACACAGCATACAAAAACATGAGGCAGGTTGACACGAGTCACAGGATAATGGATCACAGAGCACACAGAAACATGAGGCAGAGTGACACTAGGCACAGGAGAATGGAACATAGACCACACAAGAACTACAGAGCACACAAGAACATCAGGCAGGGTGACACGAGGCACAGGAGAATGGAACACAGCACACAAGAACGTGAGACAGGGTGACACGAGGCACAGGAGAATGTAACACAGAGCACACAAGAACATGAGGATGGGTGGCACAGGAGAATGGAACACAGAGCACACAAGAACTACAGAGCACACAAAAACATGGGGCAGGGTGACACAAGACACAGGAGAATGGAGCACAATGAACATGAGGCAGGGTGACACAAGGCACAGCAGAATGGGACACAGAACACAAAAACTACAGAGCACACAAGAACATGTGGCTGGGTGACACAAGAAACAGTAGAATGGAACAAAAAACAAAGAACATGAGACAGGGTGACACAAGGCACAGGAGAATGTAAAACAGAGTACACAAGAACTACAGAGCACACAAGAACATGAGGCAGGGTGACACGACGCACAGGAGAATGGAACACAGAACGCAAGAACATGAGGTAGGGTGACACGAGGCACAGGAGAATGGAACACAGAGCACACAATAACATGAGGATGGGTGACACAAGACACAGGAGAATGGAACACAGCACAAAGACCATGAGGCAGGGTGACACGAGGCACAAGAGAATGGAAAACCGAGCACAAAGAAAATGAGGCAGAGTGACATGATGCACAGGATAATGGAACACAGAGCACAAAGAACATGAGGTAGGGTGACACGACACACGGGAGAATGGAACACAGCATACAAAAACATGAGGCAGGGTGACACGAGACACAGGAGAATGGAACACAGAGCACAAAGAACATGAGGCAGGGTGACATGACACACAAGAGAATGGAACACAGCATACAAAAACATGAGGCAGATTGACACGAGACACAGGAGACACAGGAGAATGTATCACAGAGCACACAGAAACATGAGGCAGGGTGACAAGAGACACAGGAGAATGGAACACATAGACCAAAGAACTTGAGGCAGGGTGACACGAGACACAGGAGAATGGATCACAGAGCAAACAGAAACATGAGGCAGGGTGACACAAGGCACAGGAGAATGGAACATAGAGCACACAAGAACTACAGCGCACACAAGAACATGAGGCAGGGTGACACGAGGCACAGGAGAATGGAACACAGGGCACACAAGAAATATAGAGAACATAAGAACATAAGGCAGGTTCACACGAGGCACAGAAGAATTGAACACAGAGCACACAAGAACATGAGGCAGGGTGACACGAGGCACAGGAGAATGGAACACAGAGCACACAAGAACATGAGACAGGGTGACACGAGGCACAGGAGTATGTAACACAGAGCACACAAGAACATGAGGAAGGGTGGCACAGGAGAATGGAACACAGAGCACACAAGAACTACAGAGCACAACAAAAACATGGGGCAGGGTGACACAGGACACAGGAGAATGGAACACAGAGCACAAAAGAACATGAGGCAGGGTGACACGAAACACAGGAGAATGGAGCACAAAGAACATGAGGCAGGGTGACACAAGGCACAGGAGAATGGGACACAGAACACAAGAACTACAGAGCACACAAGAACATGTGGCTGGGTGACACGAGACACAGGAGAATGGAACAAAAAACAAAGGAACATGAGACAGGCTGACACAAGGAGCAGGAGAATGGAACACAGGGCACACAATAACATGAGGCAGGGTGACACAAGACACAGGAGAATGGAACACAGCACAAAGAACATGAGGCAGGGTGACACGACACACAGGAGAATGGAACAAAAAACAAAGGAACATGAGACAGGGTGACACAAGGAACAGGAGAATGGAACACAGGGCACACAATAACATGAGGCAGGGTGACACAAGACACAGGAGAATGGAACACAGCACAAAGAACATGAGGCAGGGTGACACGACACACAGGAGAATGGAACACAGAGCACAAAGAACATGAGGCAGGGTGACAAGACACACAGGAGAATGGAACAGCATACAAAAACATGAGGCAGGTTGACACGAGACACAGGAGAATGGATCACAGAGCACACAGAAACATGAGGCAGGGAGACACAAGGCACAGGAGAATGGAACACAGAGCACACAAGAACTACAGAGCACACAAGAACATGGGGCAGGGTGACACAAGACACAGGAGAATGGAACACAGAGCTCACAAGAACATGAGACAGAGTGACACGAGACACAGGAGAATGGAACACAGAGCAAACAAGAATATGAGGCAGGGTGACACGAGACACAGGAGAATGGAGCACAAAGAACATGAGGCAGGGTGACACAAGGCACAGGAGAATGGGACACAGAGAACACAAGAACTTGAGGTAGGATGACACGAGGCACAAGAGAACGGAACACATTGCACAAAGAACATGAGGCAGGGTGACGCGACACACAGGAGAATGGAACATAGCATACAAAAACATGAGGCAGATTGACACGAGACAGGAGAATGGATCACAGAGCACACAGAACCATGAGGCAGGGTGACAAGGCACAGAAGAATGGAACATAGAACACACAAGAACTACAGCGCACACAAGAACTTGAGGCAAGGTGACACGAGGCACAGGAGAATGGAACACAGAGCACCCAAGAACTACAGAGCACACAAGAACATCAGGCAAGGTGACACGAGGCACAGGAGAATGGAACACAGCACACAAGAACGTGAGACAGGGTGACACGAGGCACAGGAGAATGTAGCACAGAGCCCACAAGAACATGAGGCAGGGTGACACGAGGCACAGGAGAATGGAACACAGAGCACACAAGACCTATAGATCACACAAGAAGATGAGGCATGGTGACACGAGGCACAGGAGAATGGAATACAGAACACAAGAACATGAGTCAGGGTGACACGAGACACAGTAGAATGGAACACAGCATACAAAAACATGAGGCAGGGTTACACGAGACACAGGCGAATGGAACACAGAGCACAAAGAACATGAGGCAGGGTGGCACGAGGCACAAGAGAATGGAACACAGAGCATAAAGAACATGAGGCAGGTTGAAAGGAGAATGGAACACAGAGCACAAAGAACAGGAGGCAGGGTGACACGAGACACAGGAGAATGGATCACAGAACACACAGAAACATGAGGCAGGGTGACAAGGCACAGGAGAATGGAACATAGAGCACACAAGAACTACAGCAGACACAACAACATGAGGCAGGGTGACACAAGGCACAGGAGAATGGAACATAGAGCACACAGGAACTACAGCGGACACAAGAACATGAGACAGGGTGACACAAGGCACAGGAGAATGGTACACAGAGCACACAAGAAATACAGAGCACATAAGAACATGAGGCAGGGTGACACGAGGCACAGAAAAATCGAACACAGAGCACACAAGAACATGAGTCAGGGTGACACGAGACACAGTAAATTGGAACACAGAGCACACAGGAACATGAGGCAGACATGAGACTTAGGAGAGTGGATCACGGAGCACTCAGGAACATGAGGCACAGTGACACGAGACACAGGAAAATGTAACAGAGCACAAAGAACATGAGGCAGGGTGACACGAGGCACAGAAGAATGGAACACAGAGCACACAAGAACATGAGGCAGGGTGACAAGAGACACAGGAAAATGGAACACAGAGCACACAGGAACATGAGGCACGGTGACATGAGACTTAGGAGAATGGATCACAGAGCACACAGGAATAAGTGGCAGGAGGACATGAAATATAGGAAAATGTAACACAGAGCACAAAGAAAATGAGGCAGGGTGACACGAGGCACATGAGAATGGAACACAGAGCACACAAGAACATGAGGCAGGGCGACACGAGACACAGGAGAATGGAAAACAGAGCACAAAGAACATGAGGCAGGTGACCCACGACACAGGACAATGGAACACAGAGAACACATAAACATGAGGCAGGGTGACACTAGGCACAGGGAGCACACAAGAACATGAGACAGGGTGACACGAGGCACAGGAGAATGTAACAGAGCACACAAGAACATGAGGAAGGGTGACACAAGGTAGAGGAGAAAGGAACACAGAGCACACAAGAACTACAGAGCACACGAGAACATGGGGCAGGGTGACACAAGACACAGGAGAATGGAACACAGAGCACACAAGAACATGATGCAGAGTGACACGAGACACAGGAGAATGGAACACAGAGCACACAAGAATATGAGGCAGGGTGACACGAGACACAGGAGAATGGAACACAGAGCACAAAGAACATGAGGCAGGGTGACACGACACACAAGAGAATGGAACACAGCATACAAAAACATGAGGCAGATTGACACGAGACACCGGAGACACAGGAGACTGTATCACAGAGCACACAGAAACATGAGGCAGGGTGACAAGAGACACAGGAGAATGGAACACATAGACCAAAGAACTTGAGGCAGGGTGACACGAGACACAGGAAAATGGATCACAGAGCAAACAGAAACATGAAGCAGGGTGACACAAGGCACAGGAGAATGGAACATAGAGCACACAAGAAATACAGCGCACACAAGAACATGAGGCAGGGTGACACGAGGCACAGGAGAATGGAACACAGAGCACACAAGACCTACAGAGCACACAAGAACATGAGGCAGGGTGACACGAGGCACAGGAAAATGGAACACAGGGCACACAAGAACTACAGAGAACATAAGAACATAAGGCAGGTTCACACGAGGCACAGAAGAATTGAACACAGAGCACACAAGAACATGAGGCAGGGTGACACGAGGCACAGGAGAATCGAACACAGAGCACAAAGAATATGAGGCAGCGTGACACGACACACAGGAGAATGGAACACAGCATACAAAAACATGAGGCAGGTTGACACGTGACACAGGATAATGGATCACAGAGCACACAGAAACATGAGGCAGAGTGACACTAGGCACAGGAGAATGGAACATAGACCACACAAGAACTACAGAGCACACAAGAACAAGAACATCTACTAGCCCTCTACCCCACTACTACCCCTCTACTACCCCTCTACTACCACACTACCCTACTACAACTCTACTACCCCAACAAACCTCTACTACCCCAACACCCCTCTACTACCCCAACACCCCTCTACTACCACAATACCCCTCTACTACCCCAATACCCCACTTCCCCTCTACTTCCACACTACCTCTCTACTACCACTCTACCCCTCTACTACCCCACTACCCCTCTACTACCCCACTACCCCTCAACTACCCCACTACCCCTCTACTACCTCTCTACTGCCCGTCTACTATCCCTCTACGGCCCCACTACCCCTCTGCGACCCCACTACCCTTCTACCCCATTACTACCCCTCTACTACCCCACTACCCCTCTATTACCCCACTACCACTCTACCCTACTACCCCACTACCCCAGTACCCTACTACCCCACTACCCCTCTACTACCCCACTACCCCTCTACCACCCCACTACCCTACTACCCCTCTACTAACCCTCTACTACCCCACTACCCTACTACCCCTTTACTACCCCTCTACTACCCCACTACCCGTCTACTACCCCTCTACTACCCCACTACCCTACTACCCTTTTACTACCCCTTTACTACCCCTCTACTACCCCACTACTACCCTACTACCCGACTACTACTCTACTACTCTACTACACCTCTACTACCCCTCTACCCCTCTACTACCCCACTACTCCACTACCACTCTACTACCCCACTACCCATCTACTACCTCTCTACTACCCCTCTACTACCCCTGTACTACCCCACTACCCCTCTACTACCCCACTATCCTTCTACCACTCTACTACCCCACTACCCCTCTACCCCACTAATACCCCTCTACTACCCCACAACCCCTCTATTACCCCACTACTCCTCTACCGTACTACACCACTACCCGACTACTCTACTACCCCGCTACCCTACTACCCCTCTACTACCCCACTGCCCCTCTACTACCCCACTACCCTACTACCCCTCTACTATCCCACTAACCCTCTACCACCCCACTACCCCTCTACTACCCGTCTACTACCCCACTACCCCTCTACTACCCCACTACTCTACTACCCCTCCACTACCCCACTACTCTACTACCCCACTAACCCTCTACTACCCTACTACCCCTACCCTACTACCCCTCTACTATCCTACTACCCCTCTACTCCTCTACTACCCCTCTACTACCGTACTACTCCTCTACTACCCCACTACCCCTCTACTACCCCACTAGCCTACTACCCCTCTACTACCCCTATACCCCTCTACTACCCCAATACTACCCCTCTACCCTACTACCCCACTACCCCACTACCCCTCTAATACCCCACTAACCCTGTATTACCCCACTACCCCCCTACTAACCCTCTACAGCCCCTCTACTACCCCTCTACTACCCCTCTACTGCCACACTACTCTACTACACCTCTACTACCCCAACACCCCTCTACTACCCCAACACCCCTCTACTACCACAATACCCCTCTACTACTGCAATACCCCACTACCCCACTACCCCTCTACTTCCACACAACCTCTCTACTACCACTCTACCCCTCTACTATCCTACTACACCTCTACTGCCCCACAACCCCTCTATTACCCCACTCCCCCTCTACCGTACTACACCACTACCCCACTACTCTACTACCCCACTACCCTACTACCCTACAACCCCTCTACAACCCCACTACCCCTCTACTACCCCACTACTCTACTACCCCTCTACTATCCCACTAACCCTCTACCACCCCACTACACCTCTACTACCCCACTAACCCTCTACTACCCCACTACTCTACTACCCCTCCACTACCCCACTACTCTACTACCCCACTAACCCTCTACTACCCTACTACCCCTGCCCTACTACCCCTCTACTACCCCACTACCCCTCTACCACCCCACTACCCTACTACCCCTCTACTAACCCTCTACTACCCCACTACCCTACTACCCCTTTACTACCCCACTACCCATCTACTACCCCTCTACCCCACTACCCTACTACCTCTTTACTACCCCTTTACCACCCCTCTACTACCCCACTACTACCCCACTACCCTACTACCCAACTACTACTCTACTACTCTACTACCCCTCTACTACCCCTCTACCCCTCTACTACCCCACTACTCCACTACCACTCTACTACCCCACTACCCATCTACTACCTCTCTACTACCCCTCTACTACCCCTGTACTACTAACCCATTATCCTTCTACCCCTCTACTCCCCACTACCCCTCTAGCCCACTACTACTCCTCTACTACCCCACAACCCCTCTATTACCCCACTACCCCTCTACCGTACTACACCACTACCCCACTACTCTACTACCCCACTACCCTACTACCCTACTACCCCTCTTCTACCCCACTACCCTACTACCCCTCTACTATCCCACTAACCCTCTACCACCCCACTACCCCTCTACTACCCCTCCACTACCCCACTACTCTACTATCCCACTAACCCTCTACTACCCTACTACCCCTACCCTACTACCCCTCTACTACCCTACTACCCCTCTACTCCTCTACTCCTCTACTACCACTCTACTACCATACTACTCCTCTACTACCCCACTATCCTCTACTACCCCACTACCCTACTACCCCTCTAGTACGCCTATACCCCTCCACTACCCCACTACTACCCCTCTACCCTACTACCCAACTACCACTCTAATACCCCACTAACCCTGTATTACCCCACTACCCCCCTACTAACCCTCTACAACCCCTCTACTACCCCTCTACTACCCCTCTAGTACCCCACTACCCCACTACTACCCCTCAACTACCCCTCTACTACCCGACTACCCTACTACCCCTCTACTACCCCACTACCCCTCTACCACCCCTCTACTATCCCACTACCCCTCTACTACCACACTAACCCTCTACTACCCCTCTACTACCCCACTACCCTACTACCCCTTTACTACCCCTCTACTACCCTTCTACTATCCCACTGCCCCACTACCCTACTACCCCTCTACTATTCCACTACTACCTCTCTACTACCCCACTACCCCTCTACTACCCCACTAACCTACTACCCCTCTAATACCCCTCTACCCCTCTACTACCCCACTATCCCTCTACTACCCCTCTACTACCCCACTACCCCACTACCCTTCTACTACTGTACTACTCCTCGACTACCCCACTACTACCCCACTTCAACCCCTCTACCTCCTCCAACCCCCTCTACTACCCCTCTACTACCCCACTATCCTACTTCCCCTCTACTACCCCACAACCCGTCTACTACCCCTCTACTACCCCACTACCCCTCCACTACCCCACTACCCTACTACCCCTTTACTACCCCTCTACTACCCCTCTACCACCCCACTACCCCACTACACTACTACCGCTCTACTACCCCACTACCACCCCCCTACTACCCAACTACCCCTCTACTACCCCACTACCCCTCTATTACCCTACTACCCCGCTACTACCCCTCTACCACCCCACTACCCCACTACACTACTACCGCTCTACTACCCCACTACCACCCCCCTACTACCCAACTACCCCTCTACTACCCCACTACCCCTCTATTACCCTACTACCCCTCTACTAACCCACTACTATCCTACTACCCCACAACCCTTCTACCCTACTACCCTACTTTTCCTCTACTACCCTACTACCCCTCTACTACCCCATTACCCCTCAACTACCCCACTACCCTACTACCCCTTCACTACCCCACTACCCTACGACCTTTTACTACACCTCTACTACCCCACTACTCTACTACCCCACTACCCCACTACCCCTCTACTACCCCTCTACTACCCCTCTACCCCCACTACTACCCCACTACCCTACTACCCCTCTACTACCCCACTACCCCTCTACTCCTCTACTACCCCTCTACTACCCCTCTGCTACCCCAATACCCCTCTACTACCCAATACCCTACTACCCCTCTACTACCCACTACCATACTACCCCTTTACTACACCTCTACTACCCCACTACCCTACTACCCCACTACCCTACTACCCCACTACCCCTCTACTACCCCACTACCCCTCTACTCCTCTACTCCTCTACTACCCCTCTACTACCCCAATATCCCTCTACTACCCCACTACCCCACTATCCCCAAATACCCCACTACCCCTCTGATACCTCTCTACTACCCCTCTACTACACTACTATCCGTCTAACCCTCTACTACACCACTACCCCTCTACCCCACTACTACCCCTCTACTACCGCACTACCCCTCTATTACCCCACTACCCCTCTACCCTACTACCCCACTACCCTACTACCACACTACCCTACTACCCTACTACCCCTCTACTACCCCAATACCCCTCTACTCCCCGACTACCCTACTACCCCTCTTCTACCCCACTAACCCTCTACCACCCCACTACCCTACTACCCCTCTACTACCCCACTACCCTACTACCCCTTTACTATCCCTCTACTACCCCCCTACAACCCCACTACCCCCCTACTATCCCACTACTCCCCTACTACTACCCCACTACCCTACTATCCCCCTACTACCCCACTACCCTACTATCCCTCTACTACCCCACTACCCTACTACCCCACTAACCCTCTACTACCGTACTACCCCTACCCAATTACCCCTCTACTACCCTACTACCCCTATATTCCTCTACTCCGCCTCTACTACCATACTACTCCTCTACTACCATACTACCGCTTTACTGCCCCTCTACTACCACTCTACTACCCCACTACCCCACTACCCCACTACATTACTACCGCTCTACTACCCCACTACCACCCCACTACTACCCAACTACCCCTCTACTACCCCACTACCCCTCTATTACCCTACTACCCCTCTACTAACCCACTACTACCCCATTACCCCACTACCCTTCTACCCTACTACCCTACTTTCCCTCTACTACCCCACTACCCTACTACCCCTCTACTACCCCACTACCCCTCAACTACCCCACTACCCTACTACCCCTCTTCTACCCCACTACCCTACTACCCCTCTACTATCCCACTAACCCTCTACCACCCCACTACCCCTCTACTACCCCTCCACTACCCCACTACTCTACTACCCCACTAACCCTCTACTACCCTACTACCCCTACCCTACTACCCCTCTACTACCTTACTACCCCTCTACTCCTCTACTCCTCTACTACCACTCTACTACCATACTACTCCTCTACTACCCCACTATCCTCTACTACCCCACTACCCTACTACCCCTCTAGTACGCCTATACCCCTCCACTACCCCACTACTACCCCTCTACCCTACTACCCCACTACCACTCTAATACCCCACTAACCCTGTATTACCCCACTACCCCCCTACTAACCCTCTACAACCCCTCTACTACCCCTCTACTACCCCTCTAGTACCCCACTACCCCACTACTACCCCTCATCTACCCCTCTACTACCCGACTACCCTACTACCCCTCTACTACCCCACTACCCCTCTACCACCCCTCTACTACCCCACTACCCCTCTACTACCACACTAACCCTTTACTACCCCTCTACTACCCACTACCCTACTACCCCTTTACTACCCCTCTACTACCCTTCTACTATCCCACTGCCCCACTACCCTACTACCCCTCTACTATTCCACTACTACCTCTCTACTACCCCACTACCCCTCTACTACCCCACTAACCTACTACCCCTCTAATACCCCTCTACCCCTCTACTACCCCACTATCCCTCTACTACCCCTCTACTACCCCACTACCCTATTACCCCACTACCCCACTACCCTTCTACTACTGTACTACTCCTCGACTACCCCACTACTACCCCACTTCAACCCCTCTACCTCCTCCAACCCCCTCTACTACCCCTCTACTACCCCACTATCCTACTACCCCTCTACTACCCCACAACCCGTCTACTACCCCTCTAGTGCCCCACTACCCCTCCACTACCCCACTACCCTACTACCCCTTTACTACCCCTCTACTACCCCTCTACCACCCCACTACCCCACTACACTACTATCGCTCTACTACCCCACTACCACCCCCCTACTACCCAACTACCCCTCTACTACCCCACTACCCCTCTATTACCCTACTACCCCTCTACTAACCCACTACTATCCCACTACCCCACTACCCTTCTACCCTACTACCCTACTTTCCCTCTACTACCCTACTACCCCTCTACTACCCCATTACCCCTCAACTACCCCACTACCCTACTACCCCTTCACTACCCCACTACCCTACTACCCTTTTACTACACCTCTACTACCCCACTACTCTACTACCCCACTACCCCACTACCCCTCTACTACCCCTCTACTACCCCTCTACCCCCACTACTACCCCACTACCCTACTACCCCTCTACCCCTATACTCCTCTACTACCCCTCTACTACCCCTCTGCTACCCCAATACCCTCTACTACCCCAATACCCTACTACCCCTCTACTACCCACTACCATACTACCCCTTTACTACATCTCTACTACCCCACTACCCTACTACCCCACTACCCTACTACCCCACTACCCCTCTACTACCCCACTACCCCTCTACTCCTCTACTCCTCTACTACCCCTCTACTACCCCAATACCCCTCTACTACCCCACTACCCCACTATCCCTCAAATACCCCACTACCCCTCTGATACCTCTCTACTACCCCTCTACTACACTACTATCCGTCTACCCCTCTACTACACCACTACCCCTCTACCCCACTACTACCCCTCTACTACCCCACTACCCCTCTATTACCCCACTACCCCTCTACCCTACTACCCCACTACCCTACTACCACACTACCCTACTACCCCTCTACTACCCCACTACCCCTCTACTCCCCGACTACCCTACTACCCCTCTTCTACCCCACTAACCCTCTACCACCCCACTACCCTACTACCCCTCTACTACCCCACTACCCTACTACCCCTTTACTATCCCTCTACTACCCCCCTACAACCTCACTACCCCCCTACTATCCCACTACTCCCCTACTACTACCCCACTACCCTACTATCCCCCTACTACCCCACTACCCTACTATCCCTCTACTACCCCACTACCCTACTACCCCACTAACCCTCTACTACCGTACTACCCCTACCCAATTACCCCTCTACTACCCTACTACCCCTATATTCCTCTACTCCGCCTCTACTACCATACTACTCCTCTACTACCATACTACCGCTTTACTGCCCCTCTACTACCACTCTACTACCCCACTACCCCACTACATTACTACCGCTCTACTACCCCACTACCACCCCACTACTACCCAACTACCCCTCTACTACCCCACTACCCCTCTATTACCCTACTACCCCTCTACTAACCCACTACTACCCCATTACCCCACTACCCTTCTACCCTACTACCCTACTTTCCCTCTACTCCCCCACTACCCTACTACCCCTCTACTACCCCACTACCCCTCAACTACCCCACTACCCTACTACCCCTCTACTACCCCACTACCCTACTACCCTTTTACTACACCTCTACTACCCCACTACCCTACTACCCCACTACCCCACTACCCCTCTACTACCCCTCTACTACCCCTCTACCCCACTACTACCCCACTACCCTACTACCCTCTACAACCCCACTACCCCTCTACTCCTCTACTACCCTTCTACTACCCCTCTGCTACCCCAATACCCCTCTACTACCCCAATACCCTACTACCTCTCTACTACCCACTACCATACTACCCCTTTACTACACCTCTACTACCCCACTACCCCTCTACTCCTCTACTACCCCTCTACTACCCCTCTGCTACCCCAATACCCCTCTACTACCCCAATACCCTACTACCCACTACCATACTACCCCTTTACTACACCTCTACTACCCCACTACCCTACTACCCCACTACCCCTCTACTACCCCACTACCCCTCTACTACCCCTCTAACCCACTACTACCCCACTACTCTACTACCCCTCTACTACCCTACTACCCCTCTACTCCTCTACTCCTCTACTACCCCTCTACTACCCCAATACCCCTCTACTACCCCACAACCCCACTACCCCTCAAATACCCCACTACCCCTCTGATACCTCTCTACTACCCCTCTACTTCACCACTATCCGTCTACCCCTCTACTACACCACTACCCCTCTACCCCACTAATACCCCTCTACTACCCCACAACCCCTCTATTACCCCACTACCCCTCTACCGTACTACACCACTACCCGACTACTCTACTACCCCGCTACCCTACTACCCTACTACCCCTCTACTACCCCACTGCCCCTCTACTACCCCACTACCCTACTACCCCTCTACTATCCCACTAACCCTCTACCATCCCACTACCCCTCTACTACCCGTGTACTACCCCACTACCTCTCTACTACCCCACTACTCTACTACCCCTCCACTACCCCACTACTCTACTACCCCACTAACCCTCTACTACCCTACTACCCCTACCCTACTACCCTCTACTATCCTACTACCCCTCTACTCCTCTACTACCCCTCTACTACCGTACTACTCCTCTACTACCCCACTACCCCTCTACTACCCCACTACCCTACTACCCCTCTACTACCCCTATACCCCTCTACTACCCCTCTACTACCCCAATACTACCCCTCTACCCTACTACCCCACTACCCCACTACCCCTCTAATACCCCACTAACCCTCTACAGCCCCTCTACTACCCCTCTACTACCACACTACTCTACTACACCTCTACTACCCCAACACCCCTCTACTACCACAATACCCCTCTACTACTGCAATACCCCTCTACCCCACTACCCCTCTACTTCCACACAACCTCTCTACTACCACTCTACCCCTCTACTATCCTACTACCCTCTACTGCCCCACAACCCCTCTAGTCCCCCACTCCCCCTCTACCGTACTACACCACTACCCCACTACTCTACTACCCCACTACCCTACTACCCTACAACCCCTCTACACCCCACTACCCCTCTACTACCCCACTACCCTACTACCCCTCTACTATCCCACTAACCCTCTACCACCCCACTACCCCTCCACTACCCCTCTACTACCCCACTAACCCTCTACTACCCCACTACTCTACTACCCCTCCACTACCCCACTACTCTACTACCCCACTAACCCTCTACTACCCTACTTCCCCTACCCTACTGCCCCTCTACTACCCTACTACCCCTCTACTAACCCTCTACTACCCCACTACCCTACTACCCCTTTACTACCCCACTACCCATCTACTACCCCCTCTACCCCACTACCCTACTACCCTTTTACTACCCCTTTACTACCCCTCTACTACCCCACTACTACCCCACTACCCTACTACCCAACTACTACTCTACTACTCTACTACCCCTCTACTACCCCTCTACCCCTCTACTACCCCACTACTCCACTACCACTCTACTACCCCACTACCCATCTACTACCACTCTACTACCCCTCTACTACCCCTGTACTACCCCACTACCCCTCTACTAACCCGCTACTACCCCACTACCCTACTACCCCTTTACTACCCCACTACCCATCTACTACCCCTCTACCCCACTACACTACTACCCTTTTACTACCCCTTTACTACCCCTCTACTACCCCACTACTACCCTACTACCCTACTACCCAACTACTACTCTACTACTCTACTACCCCTCTACTACCCCTCTACCCCTCTACTACCCCACTACTCCACTACCACTCTACTACCCCACTACCCATCTACTACCTCTCTACTACCCCTCTACTACCCCTGTACTACCCCACTACCCCTCTACTAACCCACTATCCTTCTACCCCTCTACTACCCCACTACCCCTCTACACCACTATTACTCCTCTACTACCCCACAACCCTTCTATTACCCCACTACCCCTCTACCGTACTACACCACTACCCCACTACTCTACTACCCCACTACCCTACTACCCTACTACCCCTCTACTACCCCACTACCCCTCTACTACCCCACTACCCTACTACCCCTCTACTATCCCACTAACCCTCTACCACCCCACTACCCCTCTACTACCCCTCTACTACCCCTCCACTATCCCACTACTCTACTACCCCACTAACCCTCTACTACCCTACTACCCCTACCCTACTACCCCTCTACTACCCTACTACCCCTCTACTCCTCTACTCCTCTACTGCCACTCTACTACTGTACTACTCCTCTACTACCCCACTACCCTCTACTACCCCTCAACTACCCCTCTACTACCCCACTACCCTACTACCCCTCTACTACCCCACTACCCCTCTACCACCCCTCTACTACCCCACTGCCCCTCTACTACCACACTAATCCTCTACTACCCCTCTACTACCCCACTACCCTACTACCCCTTTACTACCCCTCTACTAGCCCTCTACTATCCCACTGCCCCACTACCCTACTACCCCTCTACTAATCCACTACTACCTCTCTACTACCCCACTACCCCTCTACTACCCCACTAACCTACTACCCCTCTATTACCCTTCTACCCCTCTACTACCCCACTACCCCTCTACTACCCCTCTACTACCCTACTACCCTACTACCCCACTACCCCTCTACTACCGTACTACTCATCTACTACCCCACTACTACCTCACTTCTACCCCTCTACCCCCTCTAACCCCCTCTACTACCCCTCTACTACCCCACTATCCTACTACCCCTCTACTACCCCACAACCCCTCTACTACCCCTCTACTACTCCACTACCCCTCCACTACCCCACTACCCTACTACCCCATTACTACCCCTCTACTACCCCTCTACTACCCCACTACCCCACTACCCTACTACTGCTCTACTACCCCACTACCACCCCCCTACTACCC
>NW_028188306.1:0-142000 GCF_964204655.1 Triturus cristatus | reverse complement strand
AATGCGATGGCTTGTGGTGTTTGCGTGCCTGTTATTAATTTTGGTTGTGGTTGCAGTTCCCCCCATGTGAGGTGCGTTGTTTGTGTACTCACCCGGGTCTCGGAGTCCTTCTACTCCTTCAACTGCCTCCACCGGCAGTATGGCCATCACCCTCTCCTCCCAGGGATGGTACTGTACGGGTCTGCGGGAGGGCCCTCCTCCGGTGGCGTTGGCCTGGTCGTGTTCCTCCTGTCTCTTGGCTCTGACCCTCCTCCGCAGATCGTACCACCTGTTCTGGCAATCCTGCTTGGTCCTCCTGGTGTCCGCAACAGCATTCACAGCATCGACGATGGTCTGCCACATGGCTGTTTTGGCTGCCTGGCTGGTGCTTCTGACCAATGTTCCAAAGATCTGTGGCTCGACTCTGAGGATTTGATCAACAAGGACCTCCAACTCTCGGTGACTGAACTTTGGATTCTTGGTAGTGGGCATGGTGAGGGGTGTGGGTGGGGATGGTGTGGGTGTGGGGGGTGTGTGGATGTTGGGGGGGGTGTGGATGGTTGTGTGTGTGTGTGAATGTGATGAGAGGGTGTTTGTGAGGGTGGTCGTGTGAAGGTGTGCAAGTGTAAGATGTGGTGTCGCTTGTAGTCTGGTTCTGTGGTGTCTGGCAGCAGTGGGTCTGTTGCAAAGGCTCATGGTTTGTGTGTGTGGGCCCTTTTTATTGGTCCATGGGTGGGTGTGGCAGTGTTTGAATTTTGGGTGGGTGTGTTATAAGGAGTGGTGGTGTATTGGGCCTCTGTTTGTTTTTGACAGTTGCAGGTCAGTGATTGTGTTATTTTAGTGGTTGTTGGCCATGTTTAGTGGCTGTGTGCCTTTCGAATGGTGTACTGTTGAGTTGTTTTGTTTTGTCCTTGTTGTGTACGTGCGTTTTGAGCGTGTGTACGGTGTGTACATGGGCCATTTGGTTGTACGATTTGGTCCTTGTGTGTGGCTTTGTACGACTCGTACATGCGGTTGTGATGTTGGGGCATGGGGTGCGCTCCGTACTTAGGAGGTTGTGTTGGGGGTGCGCCAGGAACGTACTGGGGTGGGGGTACGACTGGAACGTACTGGGGTGTACATAGACGGTGGTAGGACACGTACAGGGGTGGGGGGGTGTACATTGACGGTGGTACGACACGTACTGGGGTGGGGGTACGACTGGAACGTACTGGGGTGTACATAGACGGTGGTACGACACGTACAGGGGTGGGGGGGTGTACATAGACGGTGGTACGACACGTACAGGGGTGGGGGGTGTACATTGACGGTGGTACGACACGTACAGGGGTGGGGGGGTGTACATTGACGGTGGTACGACACGTACAGGGGTGGGGGGGTGTACCTTGACGGTGGTACGACACGTACTGGGGTGGGGGTACGACTGGAACGTACTGGGGTGTACATAGACGGTGGTACGACACGTACAGGGGTGGGGGGGTGTACATAGACGGTGGTACGACACGTACAGGGGTGGGGGGGTGTACATTGACGGTGGTACGACACGTACTGGGGTGGGGGTACGACTGGAACGTACTGGGGTGTACATGGACGGTGGTACGACACGTACAGGGGTGGGGGGGTGTACATTGACGGTGGTACGACACGTACTGGGGTGGGGGTACGACTGGAACGTACTGGGGTGTACATAGACGGTGGTACGACACGTACAGGGGTGGGGGGGTGTACATAGACGGTGGTACGACACGTACAGGGGTGGGGGGTGTACATTGACGGTGGTACGACACGTACAGGGGTGGGGGGGTGTACATTGACGGTGGTACGACACGTACAGGGGTGAGGGGGTGTACCTTGACGGTGGTACGACACGTACTGGGGTGGGGGTACGACTGGAACGTACTGGGGTGTACATAGACGGTGGTACGACACGTACAGGGGTGGGGGGGTGTACATTGATGGTGGTACGACACGTACTGGGGTGGGGGTACGACTGGAACGTACTGGGGTGTACATGGACGGTGGTACGACACGTACAGGGGTGGGGGGGTGTACATTGACGGTGGTACGACACGTACTGGGGTGGGGGTACGACTGGAACGTACTGGGGTGTACATAGACGGTGGTACGACACGTACAGGGGTGGGGGGGTGTACATAGACGGTGGTACGACACGTACAGGGGTGGGGGGTGTACATTGACGGTGGTACGACACGTACAGGGGTGGGGGGGTGTACATAGACGGTGGTACGACACGTACAGGGGTGGGGGGGTGTACATTGACGGTGGTACGACACGTACTGGGGTGGGGGTACGACTGGAACGTACTGGGGTGTACATGGACGGTGGTACGACACGTACAGGGGTGGGGGGGTGTACATTGACGGTGGTACGACACGTACAGGGGTGGGGGGTGTACATTGACGGTGGTACGACACGTACAGGGGTGGGGGGGTGTACATAGACGGTGGTACGACACGTACAGGGGTGGGGGGGTGTACATTGACGGTGGTACGACACGTACTGGGGTGGGGGTACGACTGGAACGTACTGGGGTGTACATGGACGGTGGTACGACACGTACAGGGGTGGGGGGGTGTACATTGACGGTGGTACGACACGTACTGGGGTGGGGGTACGACTGGAACGTACTGGGGTGTACATAGACGGTGGTACGACACGTACAGGGGTGGGGGGGTGTACATAGACGGTGGTACGACACGTACAGGGGTGGGGGGTGTACATTGACGGTGGTACGACACGTACAGGGGTGGGGGGGTGTACATTGACGGTGGTACGACACGTACAGGGGTGGGGGGGTGTACCTTGACGGTGGTACGACACGTACTGGGGTGGGGGTACGACTGGAACGTACTGGGGTGTACATAGACGGTGGTACGACACGTACAGGGGTGGGGGGGTGTACATTGACGGTGGTATGACACGTACTGGGGTGGGGGTACGACTGGAACGTACTGGGGTGTACATGGACGGTGGTACGACACGTACAGGGGTGGGGGGGTGTACATTGACGGTGGTACGACACGTACTGGGGTGGGGGTACGACTGGAACGTACTGGGGTGTACATAGACGGTGGTACGACACGTACAGGGGTGGGGGGGTGTACATAGACGGTGGTACGACACGTACAGGGGTGGGGGGTGTACATTGACGGTGGTACGACACGTACAGGGGTGGGGGGGTGTACATTGACGGTGGTACGACACGTACAGGGGTGGGGGGGTGTACCTTGACGGTGGTACGACACGTACAGGGGTGGGGGGGTGTACATTGACGGTGGTACGACACGTACTGGGGTGGGGGTACGACTGGAACGTACTGGGGTGTACATGGACGGTGGTACGACACGTACAGGGGTGGGGGGGTGTACATTGACGGTGGTACGACACGTACTGGGGTGGGGGTACGACTGGAACGTACTGGGGTGTACATAGACGGTGGTAGGACACGTACAGGGGTGGGGGGGTGTACATTGACGGTGGTACGACACGTACAGGGGTGGGGGTACGACTGGAACGTACTGGGGTGTACATAGACGGTGGTACGACACGTACAGGGGTGGGGGGGTGTACATTGACGGTGGTACGACACGTACTGGGGTGGGGGTACGACTGGAACGTACTGGGGTGTACATGGATGGTGGTACGACACGTACAGGGGTGGGGGGGTGTACATAGACGGTGGTACGACACGTACTGGGGTGGGGGTACGACTGGAACGTACTGGGGTGTACATAGACGGTGGTACGACACGTACAGGGGTGGGGGGGTGTACATAGACGGTGGTACGACACGTACTGGGGTGGGGGTACGACTGGAACGTACTGGGGTGTACATAGACGGGTGGGGGTATACATATACGGGGGGTACGTGTCGGAGGTACGGGGGCTGGGGGGAGTGTTGGGCGCGTATGCGGGCACATGTCTCCATGGTTGCTATTGGTGTTCGGTGCGGACGGTGTTTTTTCCATACGGTTGTAGGCTCGGACGCACGGGATGGATCGTGATTCCTCGGTCGGACTTGGATTTTTACGTTTGTAAGGTAAATCGTCCGAGGACGTGTCGGACACATTTTCCGACCCGAGGACGTGTGGGGAATGATTCCCGGTGCGGGTCGTATGGACTTTTTACCATGCGAATCGTGATTGCCAGTTCGTACGGCACTTGTACGATTCGTACGGTAAAAAGACCCGATACGAGTCGCACGGGGGAATTTTTTACCGGATCGTGATCGGCACCTGAATGTGAATTAGAACTCTTGGAACTAAAATACGTGTGTTTAGAGTCATTTTAATGCCTGAAATTGGACGAAATAGAAGCTTCTGAGTAGGAGAAAAAGTCTGTAAAAATGGCAATTTTGGTCACATTGAGGATATAAAAAGTAGTTATTCAACATGAGGCACAATCCAAATGACATTTTGAATCAATTTTTCTACAGTCCAAAACATCAATTTTCTGATGAAAAACAATGACCCGTGACCTGTCGAACTTTCTCCAAATGGTCAGAAATGATAATTTTTTAATGTTTAATTTTTTGACTGTAAATGAATATTGAATGTGAATTAGAACTCTTGGAACTCAAATAAGAGTGTTTAGTATCATTTTAATGCCTGAAATTACTCAAAATAGAAGCTTCTGAGTAGGAGAAAATGTCTGTAAAAATGGCAATTTTGGTCACTTTGAGTCTATAAAAAGTAGTTATTCAACATGAGACACAATCCAAATGACATTTTGAATCAATTTTTCTACAGTCTAAAAAATCAATTTTCTGATGAAAAACGATGACCCATGACCTGTCGAACTTTCTCCAAATGGTCAGAAATGATAATTTTTTAATGTTTAATTTTTTGACTGTAAATGAATATTGAATGTGAATTAGAACTCTTGGAACTAAAATAAGTGTGTTTAGAGTCATTTTAATGCCTAAAATTGGTTGAAATAGAAGCTTCTAAGTAGGAGAAAAAGTCTGTAAAAATGGCAATTTTGGTCACTTTGAGGCTATAAAAAGTGGTTATTCAACATGAGACACAATCCAAATGACATTTTGAATCAATTTTTCTACAGTCCAAAAAATCAATTTTCTGATGGAAAACGATGACCCGTGACCTGTCGAAATTTCTCCAAATGGTCAGAAATGATCATTTTTTAATGTTTAATTTTTTGACTGTAAATGAATATTGAATGTGAATTAGAACTCTTGAAACTAAAATACGTGTGTTTAAAGTCATTTTAATGCCCGAAATTGGACGAAATAGAAGCTTCTGAGTAGGAGAAAAAGTCTGTAAAAATGGCAATTTTGGTCACATTGAGGATATAAAAAGTAGTTATTCAACATGAGACACAATCCAAATGACATTTTGAATCAATTTTTCTACAGTCCAAAACATCAATTTTCTGATGAAAAACGATGACCCGTGACCTGTCGAACTTTCTCCAAATGGTCAGAAATTATAATTTTTTAATGTTTAAAATTTTGATTGTAAATGAATATTGAATGTGAATTAGAACTCTTTGGAACTAAAATAAGTGTGTTTAGTATCATTTTAATGCCTGAAATTGGTCGAAATAGAAGCTTCTGAGTAGGAGAAAAAGTCTGTAAAAATGGCAATTTTGGTCACATTGAGGCTATAAAAAGTGGTTATTCAACATGAGACACAATCCAAATGACATTTTGAATCAATTTTTCTACATTCCAAAAAAATCAATTTTCTGATAAAAAACAATGACCCGTGACCTGTCGAACATTCTCCAAATAGTCAGAAATGATAATTTTTTAATATTTAATTTTTTGACTGTAAATGAATATTGAATGTGAATTCGAACTCTTGAAACTAAAATAAGTGTGTTTAAAGTCATTCTAATGCCTGAAATTTGTCGAAATAGAAGCTTCTGAGTAGGAGAAAAAGTCTGTAAAAATGGCAATTTTGGTCACTTTGAGGCTATAAAAAGTTGTTATTCAACATGAGACACAATCCAAATGACATTTTGAATTAATTTTTGTACATTCCAAAAAATCAATTTTCTGATGAAAAACGATGACCCGTACCTGTCGGACTTTTTCCAAATGGTCTGAAATGATCATTTTTTTATGTTACATTTTTTGACTGTAGATGAATATTGAATGTGAATTAGAACTCTTGGAACTAAAATAGGTGTGTTTAGAGTCATTTTAATGCCTGAAATTGGTCGAAATAGAAGCTTCTGAGTAGGAGAAAAAGTCTGTAAACATGGCAATTTTTGTCACATTGAGGATATAAAAAGTAGTTATTCAACATGAGGCACAATCCAAATGACATTTTGAATCAATTTTTCTACAGTCTAAAAAATCAATTTTCTGATGAAAAACGATGACCCATGACCTGTCGAACTTTCTCCAAATGGTCAGAAATGATAATTTTTTAATGTTTAATTTTTTGACTGTAAATGAATATTGAATGTGAATTAGAACTCTTGGAACTAAAATAAGTGTGTTTAGAGTCATTTTAATGCCTAAAATTGGTTGAAATAGAAGCTTCTAAGTAGGAGAAAAAGTCTGTAAAAATGGCAATTTTGGTCACTTTGAGGCTATAAAAAGTGGTTATTCAACATGAGACACAATCCAAATGACATTTTGAATCAATTTTTCTACAGTCCAAAAAATCAATTTTCTGATGAAAAACGATGACCCGTGACCTGTCGAACTTTCTCCAAATGGTCAGAAATGATCAATTTTTATGTTAAATTTTTGGACTGTAAATGAATATTGAATGTGAATTAGAACTCATGGAACTAAAATAAGTGTGTTTAGAGTCATTTTAATGCCTGAAATTGGTCGAAATAGAAGCTTCTGAGTAGGAGAAAAAGTCTGTAAAAATGGCAATTTTGGTCACTTTGAGGCTATAAAAAGTAGTTATTCAACATGAGACACAATCCAAATGACATTTTGAATCAATTTTTCTACAGTCTAAAAAATCAATTTTCTGATGAAAAACGATGACCCATGACCTGTCAAACTTTCTCCAAATGGTCAGAAATGATAATTTTTTTAATGTTTAATTTTTTGACTGTAAATGAATATTGAATGTGAATTAGAACTCTTGGAACTAAAATAAGTGTGTTTAGAGTCATTTTAATGCCTAAAATTGGTTGAAATAGAAGCTTCTAAGTAGGAGAAAAAGTCTGTAAAAATGGCAATTTTGGTCACTTTGAGGCTATAAAAAGTGGTTATTCAACATGAGGCACAATCCAAATGACATTTTGAATCAATTTTTCTACAGTCCAAAAAATCAATTTTCTGATGGAAAACGATGACCCGTGACCTGTCGAAATTTCTCCAAATGGTCAGAAATGATCATTTTTTAATGTTTAATTTTTTGACTGTAAATGAATATTGAATGTGAATTAGAACTCTTGAAACTAAAATACGTGTGTTTAAAGTCATTTTAATGCCTGAAATTGGACGAAATAGAAGCTTCTGAGTAGGAGAAAAAGTCTGTAAAAATGGCAATTTTGGTCAAATTGAGGATATAAAAAGTAGTTAGTCACATGAGACACAATCCAAATGACATTTTGAATCAATTTTTCTACAGTCCAAAACATCAATTTTCTGATGAAAACCGATGACCCGTGACCTGTCGAACTTTCTCCAAATGGTCAGAAATGATAATTTTTTAATGTTTAATTTTTTGACTGTAAATGAATATTGAATGTGAATTAGAACTCTTGGAACTCAAATAAGTGTGTTTAGTATCATTTTAATGCCTGAAATTACTCAAAATAGAAGCTTCTGAGTAGGAGAAAAAGTCTGTAAAAATGGCAATTTTGGTCACTTTGAGGCTATAAAAAATAGTTATTCAACATGAGACACAATCCAAATGACATTTTGAATCAATTTTTCTACAGTCCAAAAAATGAATTTTCGGATGAAAAACGATGACCCGTGACCTGTCGAACTTTCTCCAAATGGTCAGAAATGATAATTTTTTAATGTTACATTTTTTGACTGTAAATGAATATTAAATGTGAATTAGAACTCTGAAACTAAAATAAGTGTGTTTAATGTCATTTTGATGCCTGAAATTGGTCGAAATAGAAGCTTCTGAGAAGGAGAAAAAGTCTGTAAAAATGGCAATTTTGGTCACATTGAGGCTATAAAAAGCAGTTATTCAACATGAGGCACAATCCAAATGACATTTTGAATCAATTTTTCTACAGTCCAAAAAATCAATTTTCTGATGAAAAACGATAACCCATGACCTGTCGAACTTTCTCCAAATGGTCAGAAATGATAATTTTTTAATGTTACATTTTTTGACTGTAAATGAATATTAAATGTGAATTAGAACACTTGAAACTAAAATAAGTGTGTTTAATGTCATTTTAATGCCTGAAATTGGTCGAAATAGAAGCTTCTGAGAAGGAGAAAAAGTCTGTAAAAATGGCAATTTTGGTCACATTGAGGCTATAAAAAGTAGTTATTCAACATGAGGCACAATCCAAATGACATTTTGAATCAATTTTTCTACAGTCCAAAACATCAATTTTCTGATGAAAAACGATGGCCCGTGACCTGTCGAACTTTCTCCAAATGGTCAGAAATTATAATTTTTTAATTTTACATTTTTTGACTGTAAATGAATATTGAATGTGAATTAGAAATTTTGAAGCTTAAGTGTGTTTAATGTCATTTTAATGCCTGAAATTGGTCGAAATAGAAGCTTCTGAGAAGGAGAAAAAGTCTGTAAAAATGGCAATTTTGGTCACATTGAGGCTATAAAAAGTAGTTATTGAACATGAGGCACAATCCAAATGACATTTTGAATCAATTTTTCTATAGTCCAAAAAATGAATTTTCTGATGAAAAACGATGACCCGTGACCTGTCGAAATTTCTCCAAATGGTCAGAAATGATCATTTTTTAATGTTTAATTTTTTGACTGTAAATGAATATTGAATGTGAATTAGAACTCTTGGAAATAAAATAAGTGTGTTTAGTATCATTTTAATGCCTGAAATTGGTCGAAATAAGCTTCTGAGTAGGAGAAAAAGTCTGTAAAATCGCAATTTTGGTCACTTTGAGACTATAAAAAGTAGTTATTCAACATGAGGCACAAACCAAATGACATTTTGAATAAATTTTTCTACAGGCCAAAAATCAATTTTCTGATGAAAAACGATGACCCGTGACCTGTCGAACTTTCTCCAAATGGTCAGAAATGATAATTTTTAAATGTTTAATTTTTTGACTGTAAATGAATATTGAATGTGAATTAGAACTCTTGGAAATAAAATAAGTGTGTTTAGTATCATTTTAATGCCTGAAATTGGTCGAAATAAGCTTCTGAGTAGGAGAAAAAGTCTGTAAAATCGCAATTTTGGTCACTTTGAGACTATAAAAAGTAGTTATTCAACATGAGGCACAAACCAAATGACATTTTGAATAAATTTTTCTACAGGCCAAAAATCAATTTTCTGATGAAAAACGATGACCCGTGACCTGTCGAACTTTCTCCAAATGGTCAGAAATGATAATTTTTAAATGTTTAATTTTTTGACTGTAAATGAATATTGAATGTGAATCAGAACTCTTGGAACTTAAAAAAATGTGTTTAGAGTCATTTTAATGCCTGAAATTGGTCGAAATTGAAGCTTTTAAGTAGGAAAAAAAGTCTGTAAAAATGGCAATTTTGGTCACTTTGAGGTTATAAAAAGTAGTTATCCAACATGAGACACAATCCAAATGACATTTTGAATCAATTTTTCTACAGTCTAAAAAATCAATTTTCTGATGAAAAACGATGACCCATGACCTGTCGAACTTTCTCCAAATGGTCAGAAATGATAATTTTTAAATGTTTAATTTTTTGACTGTAAATGAATATTGAATGTGAATTAGAACTCTTGGAACTAAAATAGGTGTGTTTAGAGTCATTTTAATGCCTAAAATTGGTTGAAATAGAAGCTTCTAAGTAGGAGAAAAAGTCTGTAAAAATGGCAATTTTGGTCACTTTGAGGCTATAAAAAGTGGTTATTCAACATGAGACACAATCCAAATGACATTTTGAATCAATTTTTCTACAGTCCAAAAAATCAATTTTCTGATGGAAAACGATGACCCGTGACCTGTCGAAATTTCTCCAAATGGTCAGAAATGATCATTTTTTAATGTTTAATTTTTTGACTGTAAATGAATATTGAATGTGAATTAGAACTCTTGAAACTAAAATACGTGTGTTTAAAGTCATTTTAATGCCTGAAATTGGACGAAATAGAAGCTTCTGAGTAGGAAAAAAAGTCTGTAAAAATGGCAATTTTGGTCACATTGAGGATATAAAAAGTAGTTATTCAACATGAGGCACAATCCAAATGACATTTTGAATCAATTTTTCTACAGTCCAAAACATCAATTTTCTGATGAAAAATGATGACCCGTGACCTGTCGAACTTTCTCCAAATGGTCAGAAATGATAATTTTTTAATGTTTAATTTTTTGACTGTAAATGAATATTGAATGTGAATTAGAACTCTTGGAACTCAAATAAGTGTGTTTAGTATCATTTTAATGCCTGAAATTACTCAAAATAGAAGCTTCTGAGTAGGAGAAAAAGTCTGTAAAAATGGCAATTTTGGTCACTTTGAGGCTATAAAAAGTAGTTATTCAAAATGAGACACAATCCAAATGACATTTTGAATCAATTTTTCTACAGTCTAAAAAATCAATTTTCTGATGAAAAACGATGACCCATGACCTGTCGAACTTTCTCCAAATGGTCAGAAATGATAATTTTTTAATGTTTAATTTTTTTACTGTAAATGAATATTGAATGTGAATTAGAACTCTTGGAACTAAAATAAGTGTGTTTAGAGTCATTTTAATGCCTGAAATTGGTCGAAATAGAAGCTTCTGAGAAGGAGAAAAAGTCTGTAAAAATGGCAATTTTGGTCACATTGAGGCTATAAAAAGTAGTTATTGAACATGAGGCACAATCCAAATGACATTTTGAATCAATTTTTCTATAGTCCAAAAAATGAATTTTCTGATGAAAAACGATGACCCGTGACCTGTCGAAATTTCTCCAAATGGTCAGAAATGATCATTTTTTAATGTTTAATTTTTTGACTGTAAATGAATATTGAATGTGAATTAGAACTCTTGGAACTTAAAAAATTGTGTTTAGAGTCATTTTAATGCCTGGAATTGGTCGAAATTGAAGCTTCTAAGTAGGAGAAAAAGTCTGTAAAAATGGCAATTTTGGTCACTTTGAGGTTATAAAAAGTAGTTATTCAACATGAGACACAATCCAAATTACATTTTGAATCAATTTTTCTACAGGCCAAAACATCAATTTTCTGATGAAAAACGATGACCCGTGACCTGTCGAACTTTCTCCAAATGGTCAGAAATGATAATTTTTTAATGTTTAATTTTTTGACTGTAAATGAATATTGAATGTGAATTAGAACTCTTGGAACTAAAATAAGTGTGTTTAGTATCATTTTAATGCCTGAAATTGGTCGAAATAAGCTTCTGAGTAGGAGAAAAAGTCTGTAAAATCGCAATTTTGGTCACTTTGAGACTATAAAAAGTAGTTATTCAACATGAGGCACAAACCAAATGACATTTTGAATAAATTTTTCTGCAGGCCAAAAATCAATTTTCTGATGAAAAACGATGACCCGTGACCTGTCGAACTTTCTCCAAATGGTCAGAAATGATAATTTTTTAATGTTTAATTTTTTGACTGTAAATGAATATTGAATGTGAATTAGAACTCTTGGAAATAAAATAAGTGTGTTTAGTATCATTTTAATGCCTGAAATTGGTCGAAATAAGCTTCTGAGTAGGAGAAAAAGTCTGTAAAATCGCAATTTTGGTCACTTTGAGACTATAAAAAGTAGTTATTCAACATGAGGCACAAACCAAATGACATTTTGAATAAATTTTTCTACAGGCCAAAAATCAATTTTCTGATGAAAAACGATGACCCGTGACCTGTCGAACTTTCTCCAAATGGTCAGAAATGATAATTTTTAAATGTTTAATTTTTTGACTGTAAATGAATATTGAATGTGAATTAGAACTCTTGGAAATAAAATAAGTGTGTTTAGTATCATTTTAATGCCTGAAATTGGTCGAAATAAGCTTCTGAGTAGGAGAAAAAGTCTGTAAAATCGCAATTTTGGTCACTTTGAGACTATAAAAAGTAATTATTCAACATGAGGCACAAACCAAATGACATTTTGAATAAATTTTTCTACAGGCCAAAAATCAATTTTCTGATGAAAAACGATGACCCGTGACCTGTCGAACTTTCTCCAAATGGTCAGAAATGATAATTTTTAAATGTTTAATTTTTTGACTGTAAATGAATATTGAATGTGAATCAGAACTCTTGGAACTTAAAAAAATGTGTTTAGAGTCATTTTAATGCCTGAAATTGGTCGAAATTGAAGCTTTTAAGTAGGAAAAAAAGTCTGTAAAAATGGCAATTTTGGTCACTTTGAGGTTATAAAAAGTAGTTATCCAACATGAGACACAATCCAAATGACATTTTGAATCAATTTTTCTACAGTCTAAAAAATCAATTTTCTGATGAAAAACGATGACCCATGACCTGTCGAACTTTCTCCAAATGGTCAGAAATGATAATTTTTAAATGTTTAATTTTTTGACTGTAAATGAATATTGAATGTGAATTAGAACTCTTGGAACTAAAATAGCTGTGTTTAGAGTCATTTTAATGCCTAAAATTGGTTGAAATAGACGCTTCTAAGTAGGAGAAAAAGTCTGTAAAAATGGCAATTTTGGTCACTTTGAGGCTATAAAAAGTGGTTATTCAACATGAGACACAATCCAAATGACATTTTGAATCAATTTTTCTACAGTCCAAAAAATCAATTTTCTGATGGAAAACGATGACCCGTGACCTGTCGAAATTTCTCCAAATGGTCAGAAATGATCATTTTTTAATGTTTAATTTTTTGACTGTAAATGAATATTGAATGTGAATTAGAACTCTTGAAACTAAAATACGTGTGTTTAAAGTCATTTTAATGCCTGAAATTGGACGAAATAGAAGCTTCTGAGTAGGAGAAAAAGTCTGTAAAAATGGCAATTTTGGTCACATTGAGGATATAAAAAGTAGTTATTCAACATGAGACACAATCCAAATGACATTTTGAATCAATTTTTCTACAGTCCAAAACATCAATTTTCTGATGAAAAACGATGCCCCGGACCTGTCGAACTTTCTCCAAATGGTCAGAAATGATAATTTTTTAATGTTTAATTTTTTGACTGTAAATGAATATTGAATGTGAATTAGAACTCTTGGAACTCAAATAAGCGTGTTTAGTATCATTTTAATGCCTGAAATTACTCAAAATCGAAGCTTCTGAGTAGGAGAAAAAGTCTGTAAAAATGGAAATTTTGGTCACTTTGAGGCTATAAAAAGTAGTTATTCAACATGAGACACAATCCAAATGACATTTTGAATCAATTTTTCTACAGCCCAAAAAATCAATTTTCTGATGAAAAATGATGACCCGTGACCTGTCGAACTTTCTCCAAATGGTCAGAAATGATAATTTTTTAATGTTCCATTTTTTGACTGTAAATGAATATTAAATGTGAATTAGAACTCTTGAAACTAAAATAAGTGTGTTTAATGTCATTTTAATGCCTGAAATTGGTCGAAATAGAAGCTTCTGAGAAGGAGAAAAAGTCTGTAAAAATGGCAATTTTGGTCACATTGAGGCTATAAAAAGTAGTTATTCAGCATGAGGCACAATCCAAATGACATTTTGAATCAATTTTTCTACAGTCCAAAAAATCAATTTTCTGATGAAAAACGATGACCCGTGACCTGTCGAACTTTCTCCAAATGGTCAGAAATGATAATTTTTTAATGTTCCATTTTTTGACTGTAAATGAATATTAAATGTGAATTAGAACTCTTGAAACTAAAATAAGTGTGTTTAATGTCATTTTAATGCCTGAAATTGGTCGAAATAGAAGCTTCTGAGAAGGAGAAAAAGTCTGTAAAAATGGCAATTTTGGTCACATTGAGGCTATAAAAAGTAGTTATTCAGCATGAGGCACAATCCAAATGACATTTTGAATCAATTTTTCTACAGTCCAAAAAATCAATTTTCTGATGAAAAACGATGACCCGTGACCTGTCGAACTTTCTCCAAATGGTCAGAAATGATAATTTTTTAATGTTTAATTTTTTGACTGTAAATGAATATTGAATGTGAATTAGAACTCTTGGAAATAAAATAAGTGTGTTTAGTATCATTTTAATGCCTGAAATTGGTTGAAATAAGCTTCTGAGTAGGAGAAAATGTCTGTAAAATCGCAATTTTGGTCACTTTGAGACTATAAAAAGTAGTTATTCAACATGAGGCACAAACCAAATGACATTTTGAATAAATTTTTCTACAGGCCAAAAATCAATTTTCTGATGAAAAACGATGACCCGTGACCTGTCGAACTTTCTCCAAATGGTCAGAAATGATAATTTTTTAATGTTTAATTTTTTGACTGTAAATGAATATTGAATGTGAATTAGAACTCTTGGAAATAAAATAAGTGTGTTTAGTATCATTTTAATGCCTGAAATTGGTCGAAATAAGCTTCTGAGTAGGAGAAAAAGTCTGTAAAATCGCAATTTTGGTCACTTTGAGACTATAAAAAGTAGTTATTCAACATGAGGCACAAACCAAATGACATTTTGAATAAATTTTTCTACAGGCCAAAAATCAATTTTCTGATGAAAAACGATGACCCGTGACCTGTCGAACTTTCTCCAAATGGTCAGAAATGATAATTTTTAAATGTTTAATTTTTTGACTGTAAATGAATATTGAATGTGAATTAGAACTCTTGGAACTAAAATAAGTGTGTTTAGAGTCATTTTAATGCCTGAAATTGGTCAAAATAGAAGCTTCTGAGTAGGAGAAAAAGTCTGTAAAAATTGCAATTTTGGTCACATTGAGGATATAAAAAGTAGTTATTCAACATGAGGCACAATCCAAATGACATTTTGAATACATTTTTCTACAGTCCAAAAATTCAATTTTCTGATGAAAAACGATGACCCGTGACCTGTCGAACTTTTTCCAAATGGTCAGAAATGATCATTTTTTTTATGTTACATTTTTTGACTGTAGAATAATACTGAATGTGAATTAGAACTCTTGGAACTAAAATAGGTGTGATTAGAGTCATTTTAATGCCTGAAATTGGTCGAAAGAAGCTTCTGAGTAGGAGAAAAAGTCTGTAAAAATGGCAATTTTGGTCACATTGAGGCTATAAAAAGTAGTTATTCAACATGAGGCACAATCCAAATGACATTTTGAATCAATTTTTCTACAGTCCAAAAAATCAATTTTCTGATGAAAAATGATGACCCGTGACCTGTCGAACTTTCTCCAAAAGGTCAGAAATGATAATTTTTTATTGTTTAATTTTTTTGACTGTAAATGAATATTGAATGTGAATTAGAACTCTTGGAACTAAAATAAGTGTGTTTAGAGTCATTTTAAACCCTGAAATTGGTCGAAATAGAAGCTTCTGAGTAGGAGAAAAAGTCTGTAAAAATGGCAATTTTGGTCACTTTGAGGCTAAAACAATAGTTATTCAACATGAGGCACAATCCAAATGACATTTTGAATCAATTTTTCTACAGTCCAAAACATCAATTTTCTGATGAAAAACGATGGCCCGTGACCTGTCGAACTTTCTTCAAATGGTCAGAAATTATAATTTTTTAATTTTACATTTTTTGACTGTAAATGAATATTGAATGTGAATTAGAAATTTTGAAGCTAAAATAAGTGTGTTTAATGTCATTTTAATGCCTGAAATTGGTCGAAATAGAAGCTTCTGAGAAGGAGAAAAAGTCTGTAAAAATGGCAATTTTGGTCACATTGAGGCTATAAAAAGTAGTTATTCAACATGAGGCACAATCCAAATGACATTTTGAATCAATTTTTCTATAGTCCAAAAAATCAATTTTCTGATGAAAAACGATGACCCGTGACCTGTCGAAATTTCTCCAAATGGTCAGAAATTATCATTTTTTAATGTTTAATTTTTTGACTGTAAATGAATATTGAATGTGAATCAGAACTCTTGGAACTTAAAAAATTGTGTTTAGAGTCATTTTAATGCCTGGAATTGGTCGAAATTGAAGCTTCTAAGTAGGAGAAAAAGTCTGTAAAAATGGCAATTTTGGTCACTTTGAGGTTATAAAAAGTAGTTATTCAACATGAGACACAATCCAAATTACATTTTGAATCAATTTTTCTACAGGCCAAAACATCAATTTTCTGATGAAAAACGATGACCCGTGACCTGTCGAACTTTCTCCAAATGGTCAGAAATGATAATTTTTTAATTTTACATTTTTTGACTGTAAATGAATATTGAATGTGAATTAGAAATTTTGAAGCTAAAATAGGTGTGTTTAATGTCATTTTAATGCCTGAAATTGGTCGAAATAGAAGCTTCTGAGAAGGAGAAAAAGTCTGTAAAAATGGCAATTTTGGTCACATTGAGGCTATAAAAAGTAGTTATTCAACATGAGGCACAATCCAAATGACAGTTTGAATCAATTTTTCTATAGTCCAAAAAATCAATTTTCTGATGAAAAACGATGACCCGTGACCTGTCGAACTTTATCCAAATGGTTAGAAATGATAATTTTTTAATGTTATATTTTTTGACTGTAAATGAATATTGAATGTGAATTAGAACTCTTGAAACTAAAATACGTGTGTTTAAAGTTATTTTAATGCCTGAAATTGGTCGAAATAGAAGCTTCTGAGTAGGAGAAAAAGTCTGTAAAAATGGCAATTTTGGTCACTTTGAGGCTATAAAATGTAGTTATTCAACATGAGACACAATCCAAATGAAATTTTGAATCAATTTTTCTACAGTCCAAAAAATCAATTTTCTGATGAAAAACGATGACCCGTGACCTGTCGAACTTTCTCCAAATGGTCAGAAATGATAATTTTTTAATGTCTAAAATTTTGATTGTAAATGAATATTGAATGTGAATTAGAACTCTTGGAACTAAAATAAGTGTGTTTAGTATCATTTTAATGCCTGAAATTGGTCGAAATAAGCTTCTGAGTAGGAGAAAAAGTCTGTAAAATCGCAATTTTGGTCACTTTGAGACTATAAAAAGTAGTTATTCAACATGAGGCACAAACCAAATGACATTTTGAATAAATTTTTCTACAGGCCAAAAAATCAATTTTCTGATGAAAAACGATGACCCGTGACCTGTCGAACTTTCTCCAAATGGTCAGAAATGATAATTTTTTAATGTCTAAAATTTTGATTGTAAATGAATATTGAATGTGAATTAGAACTCTTGGAACTAAAATAAGTGTGTTTAGTATCATTTTAATGCCTGAAATTGGTCGAAATAAGCTTCTGAGTAGGAGAAAAAGTCTGTAAAATCGCAATTTTGGTCACTTTGAGACTATAAAAAGTAGTTATTCAACATGAGGCACAAACCAAATGACATTTTGAATAAATTTTTCTACAGGCCAAAAAATCAATTTTCTGATGAAAAACGATGACCCGTGACCTGTCGAACTTTCTCCAAATGGTCAGAAATGATAATTTTTTAATGTTTAATTTTTTGACTGTAAATTAATATTGAATGTGAATTAGAACTCTTGGAACTCAAATAAGTGTGTTTAGTATCATTTTAATGCCTGAAATTACTCAAAATAGAAGCTTCTGAGTAGGAGAAAAAGTCTGTAAAAATGGCAATTTTGGTCACTTTGAGGCTATAAAAAGTAGTTATTCAACATGAGACACAATCCAAATGACATTTTGAATCAATTTTTCTACAGTCCAAAAAATCAATTTTCTGATGAAAAACGATGACCCGTGACCTGTCGAACTTTCTCCAAATGGTCAGAAATGATAATTTTTTAATGTTACATTTTTTGACTGTAAATGAATATTAAATGTGAATTAGAACTCTTGAAACTAAAATAAGTGTGTTTAATGTCATTTTAATGCCTGAAATTGGTCGAAATAGAAGCTTCTGAGAAGGAGAAAAAGTCTGTAAAAATGGCAATTTTGGTCACATTGAGGCTATAAAAAGTAGTTATTCAGCATGAGGCACAATCCAAATCACATTTTGAATCAATTTTTCTACAGTCCAAAAAATCAATTTTCTGATGAAAAATGATGACCCGTGACCTGTCGAACTTTCTCCAAAAGGTCAGAAATGATAATTTTTTATTGTTTAATTTTTTTGACTGTAAATGAATATTGAATGTGAATTAGAACTCTTGGAACTAAAATAAATGTGTTTAGAGTCATTTTAAACCCTGAAATTGGTCGAAATAGAAGCTTCTGAGTAGGAGAAAAAGTCTGTAAAAAATGGCAATTTTGGTCACTTTGAGGCTAAAAAAATAGTTATTCAACATGAGGCACAATCCAAATGACATTTTGAATCAATTTTTCTACAGTCCAAAACATCAATTTTCTGATGAAAAACGATGGCCCGTGACCTGTCGAACTTTCTCCAAATGGTCAGAAATTATAATTTTTTAATTTTACATTTTTTGACTGTAAATGAATATTGAATGTGAATTAGAAATTTTGAAGCTTAAGTGTGTTTAATGTCATTTTAATGCCTGAAATTGGTCGAAATAGAAGCTTCTGAGAAGGAGAAAAAGTCTGTAAAAATGGCAATTTTGGTCACATTGAGGCTATAAAAAGTAGTTATTGAACATGAGGCACAATCCAAATGAAATTTTGAATCAATTTTTCTATAGTCCAAAAAATGAATTTTCTGATGAAAAACGATGACCCGTGACCTGTCGAAATTTCTCCAAATGGTCAGAAATGATCATTTTTTAATGTTTAATTTTTTGACTGTAAATGAATATTGAATGTGAATTAGAACTCTTGGAACTTAAAAAATTGTGTTTAGAGTCATTTTAATGCCTGGAATTGGTCGAAATTGAAGCTTCTAAGTAGGAGAAAAAGTCTGTAAAAATGGCAATTTTGGTCACTTTGAGGTTATAAAAAGTAGTTATTCAACATGAGACACAATCCAAATTACATTTTGAATCAATTTTTCTACAGGCCAAAACATCAATTTTCTGATGAAAAACGATGACCCGTGACCTGTCGAACTTTCTCCAAATGGTCAGAAATGATAATTTTTTAATGTTTAATTTTTTGACTGTAAATGAATATTGAATGTGAATTAGAACTCTTGGAACTAAAATAAGTGTGTTTAGTATCATTTTAATGCCTGAAATTGGTTGAAATAAGCTTCTGAGTAGGAGAAAATGTCTGTAAAATCGCAATTTTGGTCACTTTGAGACTATAAAAAGTAGTTATTCAACATGAGGCACAAACCAAATGACATTTTGAATAAATTTTTCTACAGGCCAAAAATCAATTTTCTGATGAAAAACGATGACCCGTGACCTGTCGAACTTTCTCCAAATGGTCAGAAATGATAATTTTTTAATGTTTAATTTTTTGACTGTAAATGAATATTGAATGTGAATTAGAACTCTTGGAAATAAAATAAGTGTGTTTAGTATCATTTTAATGCCTGAAATTGGTCGAAATAAGCTTCTGAGTAGGAGAAAAAGTCTGTAAAATCGCAATTTTGGTCACTTTGAGACTATAAAAAGTAGTTATTCAACATGAGGCACAAACCAAATGACATTTTGAATACATTTTTCTACAGGCCAAAAATCAATTTTCTGATGAAAAACGATGACCCGTGACCTGTCGAACTTTCTCCAAATGGTCAGAAATGATAATTTTTAAATGTTTAATTTTTTGACTGTAAATGAATATTGAATGTGAATTAGAACTCTTGGAACTAAAATAAGTGTGTTTAGAGTCATTTTAATGCCTGAAATTGGTCAAAATAGAAGCTTCTGAGTAGGAGAAAAAGTCTGTAAAAATTGCAATTTTGGTCACATTGAGGATATAAAAAGTAGTTATTCAACATGAGGCACAATCCAAATGACATTTTGAATACATTTTTCTACAGTCCAAAAATTCAATTTTCTGATGAAAAACGATGACCCGTGACCTGTCGAACTTTTTCCAAATGGTCAGAAATGATCATTTTTTTTATGTTACATTTTTTGACTGTAGAATATTATTGAATGTGAATTAGAACTCTTGGAACTAAAATAGGTGTGTTTAGAGTCATTTTAATGCCTGAAATTGGTCGAAATAGAAGCTTCTGAGTAGGAGAAAAAGTCTGTAAAAATGGCAATTTTGGTCACATTGAGGCTATAAAAAGTAGTTATTCAACATGAGGCACAATCCAAATGACATTTTGAATCAATTTTTCTACAGTCCAAAAAATCAATTTTCTGATGAAAAATGATGACCCGTGACCTGTCGAACTTTCTCCAAAAGGTCAGAAATGATAATTTTTTATTGTTTAATGTTTTTGACTGTAAATGAATATTGAATGTGAATTAGAACTCTTGGAACTAAAATAAGTGTGTTTAGAGTCATTTTAAACCCTGAAATTGGTCGAAATAGAAGCTTCTGAGTAGGAGAAAAAGTCTGTAAAAATGGCAATTTTGGTCACTTTGAGGCTAAAACAATAGTTATTCAACATGAGGCACAATCCAAATGACATTTTGAATCAATTTTTCTGCAGTCCAAAACATCAATTTTCTGATGAAAAACGATGGCCCGTGACCTGTCGAACTTTCTTCAAATGGTCAGAAATTATCATTTTTTAATGTTTAATTTTTTGACTGTAAATGAATATTGAATGTGAATCAGAACTCTTGGAACTTAAAAAATTGTGTTTAGAGTCATTTTAATGCCTGGAATTGGTCGAAATTGAAGCTTCTAAGTAGGAGAAAAAGTCTGTAAAAATGGCAATTTTGGTCACTTTGAGGTTATAAAAAGTAGTTATTCAACATGAGACACAATCCAAATTACATTTTGAATCAATTTTTCTACAGGCCAAAACATCAATTTTCTGATGAAAAACGATGACCCGTGACCTGTCGAACTTTCTCCAAATGGTCAGAAATGATAATTTTTTAATTTGACATTTTTTGACTGTAAATGAATATTGAATGTGAATTAGAAATTTTGAAGCTAAAATAGGTGTGTTTAATGTCATTTTAATGCCTGAAATTGGTCGAAATAGAAGCTTCTGAGAAGGAGAAAAAGTCTGTAAAAATGGCAATTTTGGTCACATTGAGGCTATAAAAAGTAGTTATTCAACATGAGGCACAATCCAAATAACAGTTTGAATCAATTTTTCTATAGTCCAAAAAATCAATTTTCTGATGAAAAACGATGACCCGTGACCTGTCGAACTTTATCCAAATGGTTAGAAATGATAATTTTTTAATGTTATATTTTTTGACTGTAAATGAATATTGAATGTGAATTAGAACTCTTGAAACTAAAATACGTGTGTTTAAAGTTATTTTAATGCCTGAAATTGGTCGAAATAGAAGCTTCTGAGTAGGAGAAAAAGTCTGTAAAAATGGCAATTTTGGTCACTTTGAGGCTATAAAATGTAGTTATTCAACATGAGACACAATCCAAATGACATTTTGAATCAATTTTTCTACAGTCCAAAAAATCAATTTTCTGATGAAAAACGATGACCCGTGACCTGTCGAACTTTCTCCAAATGGTCAGAAATGATAATTTTTTAATGTCTAAAATTTTGATTGTAAATGAATATTGAATGTGAATTAGAACTCTTGGAACTAAAATAAGTGTGTTTAGTATCATTTTAATGCCTGAAATTGGTCGAAATAAGCTTCTGAGTAGGAGAAAAAGTCTGTAAAATCGCAATTTTGGTCACTTTGAGACTATAAAAAGTAGTTATTCAACATGAGGCACAAACCAAATGACATTTTGAATAAATTTTTCTACAGGCCAAAAAATCAATTTTCTGATGAAAAACGATGACCCGTGACCTGTCGAACTTTCTCCAAATGGTCAGAAATGATAATTTTTTAATGTTTAATTTTTTGACTGTAAATTAATATTGAATGTGAATTAGAACTCTTGGAACTCAAATAAGTGTGTTTAGTATCATTTTAATGCCTGAAATTACTCAAAATAGAAGCTTCTGAGTAGGAGAAAAAGTCTGTAAAAATGGCAATTTTGGTCACTTTGAGGCTATAAAAAGTAGTTATTCAACATGAGACACAATCCAAATGACATTTTGAATCAATTTTTCTACAGTCCAAAAAATCAATTTTCTGATGAAAAACGATGACCCGTGACCTGTCGAACTTTCTCCAAATGGTCAGAAATGATAATTTTTTAATGTTACATTTTTTGACTGTAAATGAATATTAAATGTGAATTAGAACTCTTGAAACTAAAATAAGTGTGTTTAATGTCATTTTAATGCCTGAAATTGGTCGAAATAGAAGCTTCTGAGAAGGAGAAAAAGTCTGTAAAAATGGCAATTTTGGTCACATTGAGGCTATAAAAAGTAGTTATTCAGCATGAGGCACAATCCAAATCACATTTTGAATCAATTTTTCTACAGTCCAAAAAATCAATTTTCTGATGAAAAATGATGACCCGTGACCTGTCGAACTTTCTCCAAAAGGTCAGAAATGATAATTTTTTATTGTTTAATTTTTTTGACTGTAAATGAATTTTGAATGTGAATTAGAACTCTTGGAACTAAAATAAATGTGTTTAGAGTCATTTTAAACCCTGAAATTGGTCGAAATAGAAGCTTCTGAGTAGGAGAAAAAGTCTGTAAAAAATGGCAATTTTGGTCACTTTGAGGCTAAAAAAATAGTTATTCAACATGAGGCACAATCCAAATGACATTTTGAATCAATTTTTCTACAGTCCAAAACATCAATTTTCTGATGAAAAACGATGACCCGTGACCTGTCGAAATTTCTCCAAATGGTCAGAAATGATCATTTTTTAATGTTTAATTTTTTGACTGTAAATGAATATTGAATGTGAATTAGAACTCTTGGAACTAAAATAAGTGTGTTTAGAGTCATTTTAATGCCTAAAATTGGTTGAAATAGAAGCTTCTAAGTAGGAGAAAAAGTCTGTAAAAATGGCAATTTTGGTCACTTTGAGGCTATAAAAAGTGGTTATTCAACATGAGACACAATCCAAATGACATTTTGAATCAATTTTTCTACAGTCCAAAAAATCAATTTTCTGATGGAAAACGATGACCCGTGACCTGTCGAAATTTCTCCAAATGGTCAGAAATGATAATTTTTTAATGTTTAATTTTTTGACTGTAAATGAATATTGAATGTGAATTAGAACTCTTGAAACTAAAATAAGTGTGTTTAGAGTCATTTTAAAGCCTGAAATTGGTCGAAATAGAAGCTTCTGAGTAGGAGAAAAAGTCTGTAAAAATGGCAATTTTGGACACTTTGAGGCTATAAAAAGTAGTTATTCAACATGACACAATCCAAATGACATTTTGAATCAATTTTTCTACAGTCCTAAAAATCAATTTTCTGATGAAAAACGATGACCCGTGACCTGTCGAACTTTTTCCAAATGGTCAGAAATGATGATTTTTTTTATGTTATATTGTTTGACTTTAAATGAATATTGAATGTGAATTCGAACTCTTGAAACTAAAATACATGTGTTTAAAGTCATTTTAATGCCTGAAATGGGTCGAAATAGAGGCTTCTGAGTAGGAGAAAAAGTCTGTAAAAATGGCAGTTTAGGTCACATTGAGGATATAAAAAGTAGTTATTCAACAAGAGGCACAATCCAAATGACATTTTTAATCAATTTTTCTACAGTCCAAAAAATAAATTTTCTGATGAAAAACGATGACCCGTGACCTGTCGAACTTTCTCCAAATGGTCAGAAATGATAATTTTTTTAATGTTTAATTTTTTGACTGTAAATGAATATTGAATGTGAATTAGAACTCTTGGAACTAAAATAAGTGTGTTTAGAGTCATTTTAAACCCTGAAATTGGTCGAAATAGAAGCTTCTGAGTAGGAGAAAAAGTCTGTAAAAAATGGCAATTTTGGTCACTTTGAGGCTAAAAAAATAGTTATTCAACATGAGGCACAATCCAAATGACATTTTGAATCAATTTTTCTACAGTCCAAAACATCAATTTTCTGATGAAAAACGATGGCCCGTGACCTGTCGAACTTTCTCCAAATGGTCAGAAATTATAATTTTTTAATTTTACATTTTTTGACTGTAAATGAATATTGAATGTGAATTAGAAATTTTGAAGCTTAAGTGTGTTTAATGTCATTTTAATGCCTGAAATTGGTCGAAATAGAAGCTTCTGAGAAGGAGAAAAAGTCTGTAAAAATGGCAATTTTGGTCACATTGAGGCTATAAAAAGTAGTTATTGAACATGAGGCACAATCCAAATGAAATTTTGAATCAATTTTTCTATAGTCCAAAAAATGAATTTTCTGATGAAAAACGATGACCCGTGACCTGTCGAAATTTCTCCAAATGGTCAGAAATGATCATTTTTTAATGTTTAATTTTTTGACTGTAAATGAATATTGAATGTGAATTAGAACTCTTGGAACTAAAATAAGTGTGTTTAGTATCATTTTAATGCCTGAAATTGGTTGAAATAAGCTTCTGAGTAGGAGAAAATGTCTGTAAAATCGCAATTTTGGTCACTTTGAGACTATAAAAAGTAGTTATTCAACATGAGGCACAAACCAAATGACATTTTGAATAAATTTTTCTACAGGCCAAAAATCAATTTTCTGATGAAAAACGATGACCCGTGACCTGTCGAACTTTCTCCAAATGGTCAGAAATGATAATTTTTTAATGTTTAATTTTTTGACTGTAAATGAATATTGAATGTGAATTAGAACTCTTGGAAATAAAATAAGTGTGTTTAGTATCATTTTAATGCCTGAAATTGGTCGAAATAAGCTTCTGAGTAGGAGAAAAAGTCTGTAAAATCGCAATTTTGGTCACTTTGAGACTATAAAAAGTAGTTATTCAACATGAGGCACAAACCAAATGACATTTTGAATACATTTTTCTACAGGCCAAAAATCAATTTTCTGATGAAAAACGATGACCCGTGACCTGTCGAACTTTCTCCAAATGGTCAGAAATGATAATTTTTAAATGTTTAATTTTTTGACTGTAAATGAATATTGAATGTGAATTAGAACTCTTGGAACTAAAATAAGTGTGTTTAGAGTCATTTTAATGCCTGAAATTGGTCAAAATAGAAGCTTCTGAGTAGGAGAAAAAGTCTGTAAAAATTGCAATTTTGGTCACATTGAGGATATAAAAAGTAGTTATTCAACATGAGGCACAATCCAAATGACATTTTGAATACATTTTTCTACAGTCCAAAAATTCAATTTTCTGATGAAAAACGATGACCCGTGACCTGTCGAACTTTTTCCAAATGGTCAGAAATGATCATTTTTTTTATGTTACATTTTTTGACTGTAGAATATTATTGAATGTGAATTAGAACTCTTGGAACTAAAATAGGTGTGTTTAGAGTCATTTTAATGCCTGAAATTGGTCGAAATAGAAGCTTCTGAGTAGGAGAAAAAGTCTGTAAAAATGGCAATTTTGGTCACATTGAGGCTATAAAAAGTAGTTATTCAACATGAGGCACAATCCAAATGACATTTTGAATCAATTTTTCTACAGTCCAAAAAATCAATTTTCTGATGAAAAATGATGACCCGTGACCTGTCGAACTTTCTCCAAAAGGTCAGAAATGATAATTTTTTATTGTTTAATGTTTTTGACTGTAAATGAATATTGAATGTGAATTAGAACTCTTGGAACTAAAATAAGTGTGTTTAGAGTCATTTTAAACCCTGAAATTGGTCGAAATAGAAGCTTCTGAGTAGGAGAAAAAGTCTGTAAAAATGGCAATTTTGGTCACTTTGAGGCTAAAACAATAGTTATTCAACATGAGGCACAATCCAAATGACATTTTGAATCAATTTTTCTGCAGTCCAAAACATAAATTTTCTGATGAAAAACGATGGCCCGTGACCTGTCGAACTTTCTTCAAATGGTCAGAAATTATCATTTTTTAATGTTTAATTTTTTGACTGTAAATGAATATTGAATGTGAATCAGAACTCTTGGAACTTAAAAAATTGTGTTTAGAGTCATTTTAATGCCTGGAATTGGTCGAAATTGAAGCTTCTAAGTAGGAGAAAAAGTCTGTAAAAATGGCAATTTTGGTCACTTTGAGGTTATAAAAAGTAGTTATTCAACATGAGACACAATCCAAATTACATTTTGAATCAATTTTTCTACAGGCCAAAACATCAATTTTCTGATGAAAAACGATGACCCGTGACCTGTCGAACTTTCTCCAAATGGTCAGAAATGATAATTTTTTAATTTGACATTTTTTGACTGTAAATGAATATTGAATGTGAATTAGAAATTTTGAAGCTAAAATAGGTGTGTTTAATGTCATTTTAATGCCTGAAATTGGTCGAAATAGAAGCTTCTGAGAAGGAGAAAAAGTCTGTAAAAATGGCAATTTTGGTCACATTGAGGCTATAAAAAGTAGTTATTCAACATGAGGCACAATCCAAATAACAGTTTGAATCAATTTTTCTATAGTCCAAAAAATCAATTTTCTGATGAAAAACGATGACCCGTGACCTGTCGAACTTTATCCAAATGGTTAGAAATGATAATTTTTTAATGTTATATTTTTTGACTGTAAATGAATATTGAATGTGAATTAGAACTCTTGAAACTAAAATACGTGTGTTTAAAGTTATTTTAATGCCTGAAATTGGTCGAAATAGAAGCTTCTGAGTAGGAGAAAAAGTCTGTAAAAATGGCAATTTTGGTCACTTTGAGGCTATAAAATGTAGTTATTCAACATGAGACACAATCCAAATGACATTTTGAATCAATTTTTCTACAGTCCAAAAAATCAATTTTCTGATGAAAAACGATGACCCGTGACCTGTCGAACTTTCTCCAAATGGTCAGAAATGATAATTTTTTAATGTCTAAAATTTTGATTGTAAATGAATATTGAATGTGAATTAGAACTCTTGGAACTAAAATAAGTGTGTTTAGTATCATTTTAATGCCTGAAATTGGTCGAAATAAGCTTCTGAGTAGGAGAAAAAGTCTGTAAAATCGCAATTTTGGTCACTTTGAGACTATAAAAAGTAGTTATTCAACATGAGGCACAAACCAAATGACATTTTGAATAAATTTTTCTACAGGCCAAAAAATCAATTTTCTGATGAAAAACGATGACCCGTGACCTGTCGAACTTTCTCCAAATGGTCAGAAATGATAATTTTTTAATGTTTAATTTTTTGACTGTAAATTAATATTGAATGTGAATTAGAACTCTTGGAACTCAAATAAGTGTGTTTAGTATCATTTTAATGCCTGAAATTACTCAAAATAGAAGCTTCTGAGTAGGAGAAAAAGTCTGTAAAAATGGCAATTTTGGTCACTTTGAGGCTAAAAAAATAGTTATTCAACATGAGGCACAATCCAAATGACATTTTGAATCAATTTTTCTACAGTCCAAAACATCAATTTTCTGATGAAAAACGATGGCCCGTGACCTGTCGAACTTTCTCCAAATGGTCAGAAATTATAATTTTTTAATTTTACATTTTTTGACTGTAAATGAATATTGAATGTGAATTAGAAATTTTGAAGCTTAAGTGTGTTTAATGTCATTTTAATGCCTGAAATTGGTCGAAATAGAAGCTTCTGAGAAGGAGAAAAAGTCTGTAAAAATGGCAATTTTGGTCACATTGAGGCTATAAAAAGTAGTTATTGAACATGAGGCACAATCCAAATGAAATTTTGAATCAATTTTTCTATAGTCCAAAAAATGAATTTTCTGATGAAAAACGATGACCCGTGACCTGTCGAAATTTCTCCAAATGGTCAGAAATGATCATTTTTTAATGTTTAATTTTTTGACTGTAAATGAATATTGAATGTGAATTAGAACTCTTGGAACTAAAATAAGTGTGTTTAGTATCATTTTAATGCCTGAAATTGGTCGAAATAAGCTTCTGAGTAGGAGAAAATGTCTGTAAAATCGCAATTTTGGTCACTTTGAGACTATAAAAAATAGTTATTCAACATGAGGCACAAACCAAATGACATTTTGAATAAATTTTTCTACAGGCCAAAAATCAATTTTCTGATGAAAAACGATGACCCGTGACCTGTCGAACTTTCTCCAAATGGTCAGAAATGATAATTTTTTAATGTTTAATTTTTTGACTGTAAATGAATATTGAATGTGAATTAGAACTCTTGGAAATAAAATAAGTGTGTTTAGTATCATTTTAATGCCTGAAATTGGTCGAAATAAGCTTCTGAGTAGGAGAAAAAGTCTGTAAAATCGCAATTTTGGTCACTTTGAGACTATAAAAAGTAGTTATTCAACATGAGGCACAAACCAAATGACAGTTTGAATCAATTTTTCTATAGTCCAAAAAATCAATTTTCTGATGAAAAACGATGACCCGTGACCTGTCGAACTTTCTGCAAATGGTCAGAAATGATCATTTTTTAATGTTTAATTTTTTGACTGTAAATGAATATTGAATGTGAATTAGAACTCTTGGAACTAAAATAAGTGTGTTTAGAGTCATTTTAATGCCTGAAATTGGTCAAAATAGAAGCTTCTGAGTAGGAGAAAAAGTCTGTAAAAATTGCAATTTTGGTCACATTGAGGATATAAAAAGTAGTTATTCAACATGAGGCACAATCCAAATGACATTTTGAATACATTTTTCTACAGTCCAAAAATTCAATTTTCTGATGAAAAACGATGACCCGTGACCTGTCGAACTTTTTCCAAATGGTCAGAAATGATCATTTTTTTTATGTTACATTTTTTGACTGTAGAATATTATTGAATGTGAATTAGAACTCTTGGAACTAAAATAGGTGTGTTTAGAGTCATTTTAATGCCTGAAATTGGTCGAAATAGAAGCTTCTGAGTAGGAGAAAAAGTCTGTAAAATCGCAATTTTGGACACTTTGAGACTATAAAAAGTAGTTATTCAACATGAGGCACAATCCAAATGACATTTTGAATCAATTTTTCTACAGTCCAAAAAATCAATTTTCTGATGAAAAATGATGACCCGTGACCTGTCGAACTTTCTCCAAAAGGTCAGAAATAATAATTTTTTATTGTTTAATTTTTTTGACTGTAAATGAATATTGAATGTGAATTAGAACTCTTGGAACTAAAATAAGTGTGTTTAGAGTCATTTTAAACCCTGAAATTGGTCGAAATAGAAGCTTCTGAGTAGGAGAAAAAGTCTGTAAAAATGGCAATTTTGGTCACTTTGAGGCTAAAACAATAGTTATTCAACATGAGGCACAATCCAAATGACATTTTGAATCAATTTTTCTACAGTCCAAAACATCAATTTTCTGATGAAAAACGATGGCCCGTGACCTGTCGAACTTTCTTCAAATGGTCAGAAATTATAATTTTTTAATTTTACATTTTTTGACTGTAAATGAATATTGAATGTGAATCAGAACTCTTGGAACTTAAAAAATTGTCTTTAGAGTCATTTTAATGCCTGGAATTGGTCGAAATTGAAGCTTCTAAGTAGGAGAAAAAGTCTGTAAAAATGGCAATTTTGGTCACTTTGAGGTTATAAAAAGTAGTTATTCAACATGAGACACAATCCAAATGACATTTTGAATCAATTTTTCTACAGTCCAAAAAATCAATTTTCTGATGAAAAACGATGACCCGTGACCTGTCGAACTTTATCCAAATGGTTAGAAATGATAATTTTTTAATGTTATATTTTTTGACTGTAAATGAATATTGAATGTGAATTAGAACTCTTGAAACTAAAATACGTGTGTTTAAAGTTATTTTAATGCCTGAAATTGGTCGAAATAGAAGCTTCTGAGTAGGAGAAAAAGTCTGTAAAAATGGCAATTTTGGTCACTTTGAGGCTATAAAATGTAGTTATTCAACATGAGACACAATCCAAATGACATTTTGAATCAATTTTTCTACAGTCCAAAAAATCAATTTTCTGATGAAAAACGATGACCCGTGACCTGTCGAACTTTCTCCAAATGGTCAGAAATGATAATTTTTTAATGTCTAAAATTTTGATTGTAAATGAATATTGAATGTGAATTAGAACTCTTGGAACTAAAATAAGTGTGTTTAGTATCATTTTAATGCCTGAAATTGGTCGAAATAAGCTTCTGAGTAGGAGAAAAAGTCTGTAAAATCGCAATTTTGGTCACTTTGAGACTATAAAAAGTAGTTATTCAACATGAGGCACAAACCAAATGACATTTTGAATAAATTTTTCTACAGGCCAAAAAATCAATTTTCTGATGAAAAACGATGACCCCGAGCCTGTCGAAATTTCTTCAGATGGTCAGAAATGGTCCTTTTTAATGTTTAATCTTTTGACTGTAAATGACTTTTGCATGTGAATTATACATTTTGGATCGAAAATAAGTGTGTTTAGAGTCATATTCCTGCCTGCAATTTGTCGAAATAAAAGCTTTTGAGTAGGAGGAAAAGTGCGCAAAAAAGGGCAATTTTGTTTAGTATGGGGCTTTAAAAAGTGATTTTTTTAAATCAGGCACTATCCAATTGACATTTTGAATCATTTTTTCTACAGTCCAAAAAATCAATTTTTTGATGGAAAAGGATGACTTCGAACCTGTCGATCTTGCTCCAGATGGTCAGTAATGGTCATTTTTTAATGTTTAATCTTTTCACTGTAAATGACTATTGCATGTGAAATATCCCTTTTGGAATGAAAATCAGTGTGTTTAGAGTCATTTTAATGCCTGAAATTTGTCGAAATAGAAGCTTCTGAGAAGGAGAAAAAGTCTGTAAAAATGGCAATTTTGGTCACATTGAGGATATAAAAAGTAGTTATTCAACAAGAGGCACAATCCAAATTACATTTTGAATCAATTTTTCTACAGTCCAAAAAATCAATTTTCTGATGAAAAACGATGACCCGTGACCTGTCGAACTTTCTCCAAATGGTCAGAAATGATAATTTTTTAATGTTTAATTTTTTGACTGTAAATGAATATTGAATGTGAATTAGAACTCTTGGAACTAAAATAAGTGTGTTTAGAGTCATTTTAAACCCTGAAATTGGTCGAAATAGAAGCTTCTGAGTAGGAGAAAAAGTCTGTAAATATGGCAATTTTGGTCACTTTGAAGCTATAAAAATAGTTATTCAACATGAGACACAATCCAAATGACATTTTGAATCAATTTTTCTACAGTCCAAAAAATCAATTTTCTGATGAAAAATGATGACCTGTGACCTGTCGAACTTTCTCCAAAAGGTCAGAAATGATAATTTTTTATTGTTTAAATTTTTTTGACTGTAAATGAATATTGAATGTGAATTAGAACTCTTGGAACTAAAATAAGTGTGTTTAGAGTCATTTTAAACCCTGAAATTGGTCGAAATAGAAGCTTCTGAGTAGGAGAAAAAGTCTGTAAAAATGGCAATTTTGGTCACTTTGAGGCTATAAAATGTAGTTATTCAACATGAGACACAATCCAAATGACATTTTGAATCAATTTTTCTACAGTCCAAAAAATCAATTTTCTGATGAAAAACGATGGCCCGTGACCTGTCGAACTTTCTCCAAATGGTCAGAAATTATAATTTTTTAATTTTACATTTTTTGACTGTAAATGAATATTGAATGTGAATTAGAAATTTTGAAGCGAAAATAAGTGTGTTTAATGTCATTTTAATGCCTGAAATTGGTCGAAATAGAAGCTTCTGAGAAGGAGAAAAAGTCTGTAAAAATGGCAATTTTGGTCACATTGAGGCTATAAAAAGTAGTTATTCAACATGAGGCACAATCCAAATGACATTTTGAATCAATTTTTCTATAGTCCAAAAAATCAATTTTCTGATGAAAAACGATGACCCGTGACCTGTCGAAATTTCTCCAAATGGTCAGAAATGATCATTTTTTAATGTTTAATTTTTTGACTGTAAATGAATATTGAATGTGAATCAGAACTCTTAGAACTTAAAAAATTGTGTTTAGAGTCATTTTAATGCCTGAAATTGGTCGAAATAAGCTTCTGAGTAGGAGAAAAAGTCTGTAAAATCGCAATTTTGGTCACTTTGAGACTATAAAAAGTAGTTATTCAACATGAGGCACACACCAAATGACATTTTGAATAAATTTTTCTATAGTCCAAAAAATCAATTTTCTGATGAAAAACGATAACCCGTGACCTGTCGAAATTTCTCCAAATGGTCAGAAATGATCATTTTTTAATGTTATATTTTTTGACTGTAAATGAATATTGAATGTGAATTAGAACTCTTGAAACTAAAATACGTGTGTTTAAAGTCATTTTAATGCCTGAAATTGGACGAAATAGAAGCTTCTGAGTAGGAGAAAAAGTCTGTAAAAATGGCAATTTTAGTCACTTTGAGGCTATAACATGTAGTTATTCAACATGAGACACAATCCAAATGACATTTTGAATCAATTTTTCTACAGGCCAAAAATCAATTTTCTGATGAAAAACGATGACCCGTGACCTGTCGAACTTTCTCCAAATGGTCAGAAATGATAATTTTTAAATGTTTAATTTTTTGACTGTAAATGAAGATTGAATGTGAATTAGAACTCTTGGAACTAAAATAAGTGTGTTTAGAGTCATTTTAATGCCTAAAATTGGTTGAAATAGAAGCTTCTAAGTAGGAGAAAAAGTCTGTAAAAATGGCAATTTTGGTCACTTTGAGGCTATAAAAAGTGGTTATTCAACATGAGACACAATCCAAATGACATTTTGAATCAATTTTTCTACAGTCCAAAAAATCAATTTTCTGATGGAAAACGATGACCCGTGATCTGTCGAAATTTCTCCAAATGGTCAGAAATGATCATTTTTTAATGTTTAATTTTTTGACTGTAAATGAATATTGAATGTGAATTAGAACTCTTGAAACTAAAATACGTGTGTTTAAAGTCATTTTAATGCCTGAAATCGGACGAAATAGAAGCTTCTGAGTAGGAGAAAAAGTATGTAAAAATGGCAATTTTGGTCACATTGAGGATATAAAAAGTAGTTATTCAACATGAGGCACAATCCAAATGACATTTTGAATCAATTTTTCTACAGTCCAAAACATCAATTTTCTGATGAAAAACGATGACCCGTGACCTGTCGAACTTTCTCCAAATGGTCAGAAATGATAATTTTTTAATGTTTAATTTTTTGACTGTAAATGAATATTGAATGTGAATTAGAACTCTTGGAACTAAAATAAGTGTGTTTAGAGTCTTTTTAATGCCTAAAATTGGTTGAAATAGAAGCTTCTAAGTAGGAGAAAAAGTCTGTAAAAATGGCAATTTTGGTCACTTTGAGGCTATAAAAAGTGGTTGTTCAACATGAGACACAATCCAAATGACATTTTGAATCAATTTTTCTACAGTCCAAAAAATCAATTTTCTGATGGAAAACGATGACCCGTGACCTGTCGAAATTTCTCCAAATGGTCAGAAATGATCATTTTTTAATGTTTAATTTTTTGACTGTGAATGATTATTGATTGTGAATTAGAACTCTTGAAACTAAAATACGTGTGTTTAAAGTCATTTTAATGCCTGAAATTGGACGAAATAGAAGCTTCTGAGTAGGAGAAAAAGTCTGTAAAAATGGCAATTTTGGTCACATTGAGGATATAAAAAGTAGTTATTCAACATGAGACACAATCCAAATGACATTTTGAATCAATTTTTCTACAGTCCAAAACATCAATTTTCTGATGAAAAACGATGACCCGTGACCTGTCGAACTTTCTCCAAATGGTCAGAAATGATAATTTTTTCATGTTTAATTTTTTGACTGTAAATTAATATTGAATGTGAATTAGAACTCTTGGAACTCAAATAAGTGTGTTTAGTATCATTTTAATGCCTGAAATTACTCAAAATAGAAGCTTCTGAGTAGGAGAAAAAGTCTGTAAAAATGGCAATTTTGGTCACTTTGAGGCTATAAAAAGTAGTTATTCAACATGAGACACAATCCAAATGACATTTTGAATCAATTTTTCTACAGTCCAAAAAATCAATTTTCTGATGAAAAACGATGACCCGTGACCTGTCGAACTTTCTCCAAATGGTCAGAAATGATAATTTTTTAATGTTACATTTTTTGACTGTAAATGAATATTAAATGTGAATTAGAACTCTTGAAACTAAAATAAGTGTGTTTAATGTTATTTTAATGCCTGAAATTGGTCGAAATAGAAGCTTCTGAGAAGGAGAAAAAGTCTGTAAAAATGGCAATTTTGGTCACATTGAGGCTATAAAAAGTAGTTATTCAGCATGAGGCACAATCCAAATCACATTTTGAATCAATTTTTCTACAGTCCAAAAAATCAATTTTCTGATGAAAAATGATGACCCGTGACCTGTCGAACTTTCTCCAAAAGGTCAGAAATGATAATTTTTTATTGTTTAATTTTTTTGACTGTAAATGAATATTGAATGTGAATTAGAACTCTTGGAACTAAAATAAATGTGTTTAGAGTCATTTTAAACCCTGAAATTGGTCGAAATAGAAGCTTCTGAGTAGGAGAAAAAGTCTGTAAAAAATGGCAATTTTGGTCACTTTGAGGCTAAAAAAATAGTTATTCAACATGAGGCACAATCCAAATGACATTTTGAATCAATTTTTCTACAGTCCAAAACATCAATTTTCTGATGAAAAACGATGGCCCGTGACCTGTCGAACTTTCTCCAAATGGTCAGAAATTATAATTTTTTAATTTTACATTTTTTGACTGTAAATGAATATTGAATGTGAATTAGAAATTTTGAAGCTTAAGTGTGTTTAATGTCATTTTAATGCCTGAAATTGGTCGAAATAGAAGCTTCTGAGAAGGAGAAAAAGTCTGTAAAAATGGCAATTTTGGTCACATTGAGGCTATAAAAAGTAGTTATTGAACATGAGGCACAATCCAAATGAAATTTTGAATCAATTTTTCTATAGTCCAAAAAATGAATTTTCTGATGAAAAACGATGACCCGTGACCTGTCGAAATTTCTCCAAATGGTCAGAAATGATCATTTTTTAATGTTTAAATTTTTTGACTGTAAATGAATATTGAATGTGAATTAGAACTCTTGGAACTTAAAAAATTGTGTTTAGAGTCATTTTAATGCCTGGAATTGGTCGAAATTGAAGCTTCTAAGTAGGAGAAAAAGTCTGTAAAAATGGCAATTTTGGTCACTTTGAGGTTATAAAAAGTAGTTATTCAACATGAGACACAATCCAAATTACATTTTGAATAAATTTTTCTACAGGCCAAAACATCAATTTTCTGATGAAAAACGATGACCCGTGACCTGTCGAACTTTCTCCAAATGGTCAGAAATGATAATTTTTTAATGTTTAATTTTTTGACTGTAAATGAATATTGAATGTGAATTAGAACTCTTGGAAATAAAATAAGTGTGTTTAGTATCATTTTAATGCCTGAAATTGGTCGAAATAAGCTTCTGAGTAGGAGAAAAAGTCTGTAAAATCGCAATTTTGGTCACTTTGAGACTATAAAAAGTAGTTATTCAACATGAGGCACAATCCAAATGACATTTTGAATAAATTTTTCTACAGGCCAAAAATCAATTTTCTGATGAAAAACGATGACCCGTGACCTGTCGAACTTTCTCCAAATGGTCAGAAATGATAATTTTTAAATGTTTAATTTTTTGACTGTAAATGAATATTGAATGTGAATTAGAACTCTTGGAACTAAAATAAGTGTGTTTAGAGTCATTTTAATGCCTGAAATTGGTCAAAATAGAAGCTTCTGAGTAGGAGAAAAAGTCTGTAAAAATTGCAATTTTGGTCACATTGAGGATATAAAAAGTAGTTATTCAACATGAGGCACAATCCAAATGACATTTTGAATAAATTTTTCTACAGTCCAAAAATTCAATTTTCTGATGAAAAACGATGACCCGTGACCTGTCGAACTTTTTCCAAATGGTCAGAAATGATCATTTTTTTTATGTTACATTTTTTGACTGTAGAATAATATTGAATGTGAATTAGAACTCTTGGAACTAAAATAGGTGTGTTTAGAGTCATTTTAATGCCTGAAATTGGTCGAAATAGAAGCTTCTGAGTAGGAGAAAAAGTCTGTAAAAATGGCAATTTTGGTCACATTGAGGCTATAAAAAGTAGTTATTCAACATGAGGCACAATCCAAATGACATTTTAAATCAATTATTCTACAGTCCAAAAAATCAATTTTCTGATGAAATATGATGACCCGTGACCTGTCGAACTTTCTCCAAAAGGTCAGAAATGATAATTTTTTATTGTTTAATTTTTTTGACTGTAAATGAATATTGAATGTGAATTAGAACTCTTGGAACTAAAATAAGTGTGTTTTGAGTCATTTTAAACGCTGAAATTGGTCGAAATAGAAGCTTCTGAGTAGGAGAAAAAGTCTGTAAAAATGGCAATTTTGGTCACTTTGAGGCTAAAACAATAGTTATTCAACATGAGGCACAATCCAAATGACATTTTGAATCAATTTTTCTAACGTCCAAAACATCAATTTTCTGATGAAAAACGATGGCCCGTGACCTGTCGAACTTTCTTCAAATGGTCAGAAATTATAATTTTTTAATTTTACATTTTTTGACTGTAAATGAATATTGAATGTGAATTAGAAATTTTGAAGCTAAAATAAGTGTGTTTAATGTCATTTTAATGCCTGAAATTGGTCGAAATAGAAGCTTCTGAGAAGGAGAAAAAGTCTGTAAAAATGGCAATTTTGGTCACATTGAGGCTATAAAAAGTAGTTATTCAACATGAGACACAATCCAAATGACATTTTGAATCAATTTTTCTACAGTCCAAAAAATCAATTTTCTGATGAAAAACGATGACCCGTGACCTGTCGAACTTTATCCAAATGGTTAGAAATGATAATTTTTTAATGTTATATTTTTTGACTGTAAATGAATATTGAATGTGAATTAGAACTCTTGAAACTAAAATACGTGTGTTTAAAGTTATTTTAATGCCTGAAATTGGTCGAAATAGAAGCTTCTGAGTAGGAGAAAAAGTCTGTAAAAATGGCAATTTTGGTCACTTTGAGGCTATAAAATGTAGTTATTCAACATGAGACACAATCCAAATGACATTTTGAATCAATTTTTCTACAGTCCAAAAAATCAATTTTCTGATGAAAAACGATGACCCGTGACCTGTCGAACTTTCTCCAAATGGTCAGAAATGATAATTTTTTAATGTCTAAAATTTTGATTGTAAATGAATATTGAATGTGAATTAGAACTCTTGGAACTAAAATAAGTGTGTTTAGTATCATTTTAATGCCTGAAATTGGTCGAAATAAGCTTCTGAGTAGGAGAAAAAGTCTGTAAAATCGCAATTTTGGTCACTTTGAGACTATAAAAAGTAGTTATTCAACATGAGGCACAAACCAAATGACATTTTGAATACATTTTTCTACAGGCCAAAAAATCAATTTTCTGATGAAAAACGATGACCCGTGACCTGTCGAACTTTCTCCAAATGGTCAGAAATGATAATTTTTTAATGTTTAATTTTTTGACTGTAAATGAATATTGAATGTGAATTAGAACTCTTGGAACTAAAATAAGTGTGTTTAGAGTCATTTTAAACCCTGAAATTGGTCGAAATAGAAGCTTCTGAGTAGGAGAAAAAGTCTGTAAAAATGGCAATTTTGGTCACTTTGAGGCTATAAAAATAGTTATTCAACATGAGACACAATCCAAATGACATTTTGAATCAATTTTTCTACAGTCCAAAAAATCAATTTTCTGATGAAAAATGACCTGTGACCTGTCGAACTTTCTCCAAAAGGTCAGAAATGATAATTTTTTATTGTTTAATTTTTTTGACTGTAAATGAATATTGAATGTGAATTAGAACTCTTGGAACTAAAATAAGTGTGTTTAGAGTCATTTTAAACCCTGAAATTGGTCGAAATAGAAGCTTCTGAGTAGGAGAAAAAGTCTGTAAAAATGGCAATTTTGGTCACTTTGAGGCTAAAAAAATAGGTATTCAACATGAGGCACAATCCAAATGACATTTTGAATCAATTTTTCTACAGTCCAAAACATCAATTTTCTGATGAAAAACGATGGCCCGTGACCTGTCGAACTTTCTCCAAATGGTCAGAAATTATAATTTTTTAATTTTACATTTTTTGACTGTAAATGAATATTGAATGTGAATTAGAAATTTTGAAGCGAAAATAAGTGTGTTTAATGTCATTTTAATGCCTGAAATTGGTCGAAATAGAAGCTTCTGAGAAGGAGAAAAAGTCTGTAAAAATGGCAATTTTGGTCACATTGAGGCTATAAAAAGTAGTTATTCAACATGAGGCACAATCCAAATGACATTTTGAATCAATTTTTCTATAGTCCAAAAAATCAATTTTCTGATGAAAAACGATGACCCGTGACCTGTCGAAATTTCTCCAAATGGTCAGAAATGATCATTTTTTAATGTTTAATTTTTTGACTGTAAATGAATATTGAATGTGAATCAGAACTCTTAGAACTTAAAAAATTGTGTTTAGAGTCATTTTAATGCCTGAAATTGGTCGAAATAAGCATCTGAGTAGGAGAAAAAGTCTGTAAAATCGCAATTTTGGTCACTTTGAGACTATAAAAAGTAGTTATTCAACATGAGGCACAAACCAAATGACATTTTGAATAAATTTTTCTATATTCCAAAAAATCAATTTTCTGATGAAAAACGATGACCCGTGACCTGTCGAAATTTCTCCAAATGGTCAGAAATGATCATTTTTTAATGTTATATTTTTTGACTGTAAATGAATATTGAATGTGAATTAGAACTCTTGAAACTAAAATACGTGTGTTTAAAGTCATTTTAATGCCTGAAATTGGACGAAATAGAAGCTTCTGAGTAGGAGAAAAAGTCTGTAAAAATGGCAATTTTGGTCACTTTGAGGCTATAAAATGTAGTTATTCAACATGAGACACAATCCAAATGACATTTTGAATCAATTTTTCTACAGGTCAAAAATCAATTTTCTGATGAAAAACGATGACCCGTGACCTGTCGAACTTTCTCCAAATGGTCAGAAATGATAATTTTTTAATGTTTAATTTTTTGACTGTAAATGAATATTGAATGTGAATTAGAACTCTTGGAACTAAAATAAGTGTGTTTAGTATCATTTTAATGCCTGAAATTGGTCGAAATAAGCTTCTGAGTAGGAGAAAAAGTCTGTAAAATCGCAATTTTGGTCACTTTGAGACTATAAAAAGTAGTTACTCAACATGAGGCACAAACCAAATGACATTTTGAATAAATTTTTCTACAGGCCAAAAATCAATTTTCTGATGAAAAACGATGGCCCGTGACCTGTCGAACTTTCTCCAAATGGTCAGAAATTATAATTTTTTAATTTTACATTTTTTGACTGTAAATGAATATTGAATGTGAATTAGAAATTTTGAAGCTTAAGTGTGTTTAATGTCATTTTAATGCCTGAAATTGGTCAAAATAGAAGCTTCTGAGAAGGAGAAAAAGTCTGTAAAATCGCAATTTTGGTCACTGAGACTATAAAAAGTAGTTATTCAACATGAGGCACAAACCAAATGACATTTTGAATAAATTTTTCTACAGGCCAAAAAATCAATTTTCTGATGAAAAACGATGACCCGTGACCTGTCGAACTTTCTCCAAATGGTCAGAAATGATAATTTTTTAATGTTTAATTTTTTGACTGTAAATGAATATTGAATGTGAATTAGAACTCTTGGAACTAAAATAAGTGTGTTTAGAGTCATTTTAAACCCTGAAATTGGTCGAAATAGAAGCTTCTGAGTAGGAGAAAAAGTCTGTAAAAATGGCAATTTTGGTCACTTTGAGGCTAAAAAAATAGGTATTCAACATGAGGCACAATCCAAATGACATTTTGAATCAATTTTTCTACAGTCCAAACCATCAATTTTCTGATGAAAAACGATGGCCCGTGACCTGTCGAACTTTCTCCAAATGGTGAGAAATTATAATTTTTTAATTTTACATTTTTTGACTGTAAATGAATATTGAATGTGAATTAGAAATTTTGAAGCTAAAATAAGTGTGTTTAATGTCATTTTAATGCCTGAAATTGGTCGAAATAGAAGCTTCTGAGAAGGAGAAAAAGTCTGTAAAAATGGCAATTTTGGTCACATTGAGGCTATAAAAAGTAGTTATTCAACATGAGGCACAATCCAAATGACATTTTGAATCAATTTTTCTATAGTCCAAAAAATCAATTTTCTGATGAAAAACGATGACCCGTGACCTGTCGAAATTTCTCCAAATGGTCAGAAATGATCATTTTTTAATGTTTAATATTTTGACTGTAAATGAATATTGAATGTGAATTAGAACTCTTGGAACTAAAATAAGTGTGTTTAGTATCATTTTAATGCCTGAAATTGGTCGAAATAAGCTTCTGAGTAGGAGAAAAAGTCTGTAAAATCGCAATTTTGGTCACTTTGAGACTATAAAAATTAGTTATTCAACATGAGGCACAAACCAAATGACATTTTGAATAAATTTTTCTACAGGCCAAAAATCAATTTTCTGATGAAAAACGATGACCCGTGACCTGTCGAACTTTCTCCAAATGGTCAGAAATGATAATTTTTTAATATTTAATTTTTTGACTGTAAATGAATATTGAATGTGAATTAGAACTCTTGGAACTAAAATAAGTGTGTTTAGAGTCATTTTAATGCCTGAAATTGGTCAAAATAGAAGCTTCTGAGTAGGAGAAAAAGTCTGTAAAAATTGCAATTTTGGTCACATTGAGGATATAAAAAGTAGTTATTCAACATGAGGCACAATCCAAATGACATTTTGAATACATTTTTCTACAGTCCAAAAATTCAATTTTCTGATGAAAAATGATGACCCGTGACCTGTCGAACTTTTTCCACAAGGTCAGAAATGATCATTTTTTTTATGTTACATTTTTTGACTGTAGATTAATATTGAATGTGAATTAGAACTCTTGGAACTAAAATAGGTGTGTTTAGAGTCATTTTAATGCCTGAAATTGGTCGAAATAGAAGCTTCTGAGTAGGAGAAAAAGTCTGTAAAAATGGCAATTTTGGTCACATTGAGGCTATAAAAAGTAGTTATTCAACATGAGGCACAACCCAAATGACATTTTGAATACATTTTTCTACAGTCCAAAAAATCAATTTTCTGATGAAAAATGATGACCCGTGACCTAGCGAACTTTCTCCAAAAGGTCAGAAATTATCATTTTTTATTGTTTAATTTTTTTGACTGTAAATGAATATTGAATGTGAATTAGAACTCTTGGAACTAAAATAAGTGTGTTTAGAGTCATTTTACACCCTGAAATTGGTCGAAATAGAAGCTTCTGAGTAGGAGAAAAAGTCTATAAAAATGGCAATTTTGGTCACTTTGAGGCTAAAAAAATAGTTATTCAACATGAGGCACAATCCAAATGACATTTTGAATCAATTTTTCTACAGTCCAAAACATCAATTTTCTGATGAAAAACGATGGCCGTGACCTGTCGAACTTTCTTCAAATGGTCAGAAATTATAATTTTTTAATTTTACATTTTTTGACTGTAAATGAATATTGAATGTGAATTAGAAATTTTGAAGCTAAAATAAGTGTGTTTAATGTCATTTTAATGCCTGAAATTGGTCGAAATAGAAGCTTCTGAGAAGGAGAAAAAGTCTGTAAAAATGGCAATTTTGGTCACATTGAGGCTATAAAAAGTAGTTATTCAACATGAGGCACAATCCAAATGACATTTTGAATCAATTTTTCTATAGTCCAAAAAATCAATTTTCTGATGAAAAAGGATGACCCGTGACCTGTCTAAATTTCTCCAAATGGTCAGAAATGATCATTTTTTAATGTTTAATTTTTTTACTGTAAATGAATATTGAATGTGAATCAGAACTCTTGGAACTTAAAAAATTGTGTTTAGAGTCATTTTAATGCCTGAAATTGGTCGAAATTGAAGCTTTTAAGTAGGAGAAAAAGTCTGTAAAAATGGCAATTTTGGTCACTTTGAGGTAATAAAAAGTAGTTATTCAACATGAGACACAATCCAAATGACATTTTGAATCAATTTTTCTACAGTCCAAAAAATCTATTTTCTGATGAAAAACGATGACCCGTGACCTGTCGAACTTTATCCAAATGGTTAGAAATGATAATTTTTTAATGTTATATTTTTTGACTGTAAATGAATATTGAATGTGAATTAGAACTCTTGAAACTAAAATACGTGTGTTTAAAGTTATTTTAATGCCTGAAATTGGTCGAAATAGAAGCTTCTGAGTAGGAGAAAAAGTCTGTAAAAATGGCAATTTTGGTCACATTGAGGATATAAAAAGTAGTTATTCAACATGAGGCACAATCCAAATGACATTTTGAATCAATTTTTCTACAGTCCAAAACATCAATTTTCTGATGAAAAACGATGACCCGTGACCTGTCGAACTTTCTCCAAATGGTCAGAAATGATAATTTTTTAATGTTTAATTTTTTGATTGTAAATGAATATTGAATGTGAATTAGAACTCTTGGAACTAAAATAAGTGTGTTTAGTATCATTTTAATGCCTGAAATTGGTCGAAATAAGCTTCTGAGTAGGAGAAAAAGTCTGTAAAATCGCAATTTTGGTCACTTTGAGACTATAAAAATAGTTATTCAACATGAGACACAATCCAAATGACATTTTGAATCAATTTTTCTACAGTCCAAAAAATCAATTTTCTGATGAAAAATGATGACCTGTGACCTGTGGAACTTTCTCCAAAAGGTCAGAAATGATAATTTTTTATTGTTTAATTTTTTTGACTGTAAATGAATATTGAATGTGAATTAGAACTCTTGGAACTAAAATAAGTGTGTTTAGAGTCATTTTAAACCCTGAAATTGGTCGAAATAGAAGCTTCTGAGTAGGAGAAAAAGTCTGTAAAAATGGCAATTTTGGTCACTTTGAGGCTAAAAAAATAGGTATTCAACATGAGGCACAATCCAAATGACATTTTGAATCAATTTTTCTACAGTCCAAAACATCAATTTTCTGATGAAAAACGATGGCCCGTGACCTGTCGAACTTTCTCCAAATGGTCAGAAATTATAATTTTTTAATTTTACATTTTTTGACTGTAAATGAATATTGAATGTGAATTAGAAATTTTGAAGCTAAAATAAGTGTGTTTAATGTCATTTTAATGCCTGAAATTGGTCGAAATAGAAGCTTCTGAGAAGGAGAAAAAGTCTGTAAAAATGGCAATTTTGGTCACATTGAGGCTATAAAAAGTAGTTATTCAACATGAGGCACAATCCAAATGACATTTTGAATCAATTTTTCTATAGTCCAAAAAATCAATTTTCTGATGAAAAACGATGACTCGTGACCTGTCGAAATTTCTCCAAATGGTCAGAAATGATCATTTTTTAATGTTTAATTTTTTGACTGTAAATGAATATTGAATGTGAATCAGAACTCTTAGAACTTAAAAAATTGTGTTTAGAGTCATTTTAATGCCTGAAATTGGTCGAAATAAGCTTCTGAGTAGGAGAAAAAGTCTGTAAAATCGCAATTTTGGTCACTTTGAGACTATAAAAAGTAGTTATTCAACATGAGACACAATCCAAATGACATTTTGAATCAATTTTTCTACAGGCCAAAAATCAATTTTCTGATGAAAACCGATGACCCGTGACCTGTCGAACTTTATCCAAATGGTTAGAAATGATAATTTTTTAATGTTATATTTTTTGACTGTAAATGAATATTGAATGTGAATTAGAACTCTTGAAACTAAAATACGTGTGTTTAAAGTCATTTTAATGCCTGAAATTGGACGAAATAGAAGCTTCTGAGTAGGAGAAAAAGTCTGTAAAAATGGCAATTTTGGTCACTTTGAGGCTATAAAATGTAGTTATTCAACATGAGACACAATCCAAATGACATTTTGAATCAATTTTTCTACAGGCCAAAAATCAATTTTCTGATGAAAACCGATGACCCGTGACCTGTCGAACTTTCTCCAAATGGTCAGAAATGATAATTTTTTAATGTTTAATTTTTTGACTGTAAATGAATATTGAATGTGAATTAGAACTCTTGGAACTAAAATAAGTGTGTTTAGTATCATTTTAATGCCTGAAATTGGTCGAAATAAGCTTCTGAGTAGGAGAAAAAGTCTGTAAAATCGCAATTTTGGTCACTTTGAGACTATAAAAAGTAGTTACTCAACATGAGGCACAAACCAAATGACATTTTGAATAAATTTTTCTACAGGCCAAAAATAAATTTTCTGATGAAAAACGATGACCCGTGACCTGTCGAACTTTCTCCAAATGGTCAGAAATGATAATTTTTTAATGTTTAATTTTTTGACTGTAAATGAATATTGAATGTGAATTAGAACTCTTGGAACTAAAATAAGTGTGTTTAGAGTCATTTTAATGCCTGAAATTGGTCAAAATAGAAGCTTCTGAGTAGGAGAAAAAGTCTGTAAAAATGGCAATTTTGGTCACTTTGAGGCTAAAAAAAATAGGTATTGAACATGAGGCACAATCCAAATGACATTTTGAATCAATTTTTCTACAGTCCAAAACATCAATTTTCTGATGAAAAACGATGGCCCGTGACCTGTCGAACTTTCTCCAAATAGTCAGAAATTATAATTTTTTAATTTGACATTTTTTGACTGTAAATGAATATTGAATGTGAATTAGAAATTTTGAAGCTTAAGTGTGTTTAATGTCATTTTAATGCCTGAAATTGGTCAAAATAGAAGCTTCTGAGAAGGAGAAAAAGTCTGTAAAAATGGGAATTTTGGTCACATTGAGGCTATAAAAAGTAGTTATTCAACATGAGGCACAATCCAAATGACATTTTGAATCAATTTTTCTTTAGTCCAAAAAATCAATTTTCTGATGAAAAACGATGACCCGTGACCTGTCGAAATTTCTCCAAATAGTCAGAAATGATCATTTTTTAATGTTTAATTTTTTGACTGTAAATGAATATTGAATGTGAATTAGAACTCTTGGAACTTAAAAAATTGTGTTTAGAGTCATTTTAATGCCTGGAATTGGTCGAAATTGAAGCTTCTAAGTAGGAGAAAAAGTCTGTAAAAATGGCAATTTTGGTCACTTTGAGGTTATAAAAAGTAGTTATTCAACATGAGACACAATCCAAATTACATTTTGAATCAATTTTTCTACAGGCCAAAAAATCAATTTTCTGATGAAAAACGATGACCCGTGACCTGTCGAACTTTATCCAAATGGTCAGAAATTATAATTTTTTAATGTTATATTTTTTGACTGTAAATGAATATTGAATGTGAATTAGAACTCTTGGAACTAAAATAAGTGTGTTTAGTATCATTTTAATGCCTGAAATTGGTCGAAATAAGCTTCTGAGTAGGAGAAAAAGTCTGTAAAATCGCAATTTTGGTCACTGAGACTATAAAAAGTAGTTATTCAACATGAGGCACAAACCAAATGACATTTTGAATAAATTTTTCTACAGGCCAAAAAATCAATTTTCTGATGAAAAACGATGACCCGTGACCTGTCGAACTTTCTCCAAATGGTCAGAAATGATAATTTTTTAATGTTAAATTTTTTGACTGTAAATGAATATTGAATGTGAATTAGAACTCTTGGAACTAAAATAAGTGTGTTTAGAGTCATTTTAAACCCTGAAATTGGTCGAAATAGAAGCTTCTGAGTAGGAGAAAAAGTCTGTAAAAATGGCAATTTTGGTCACTTTGAGGCTATAAAAATAGTTATTCAACATGAGACACAATCCAAATGACATTTTGAATCAATTTTTCTACAGTCCAAAAAATCAATTTTCTGATGAAAAATGATGACCTGTGACCTGTCGAACTTTCTCCAAAAGGTCAGAAATGATAATTTTTTATTGTTTAATTTTTTTTACTGTAAATGAATATTGAATGTGAATTAGAACTCTTGGAACTAAAATAAGTGTGTTTAGAGTCATTTTAAACCCTGAAATTGGTCGAAATAGAAGCTTCTGAGTAGGAGAAAAAGTCTGTAAAAATGGCAACTTTGGTCACTTTGAGGCTAAAAAAATAGGTATTCAACATGAGGCACAATCCAAATGACATTTTGAATCAATTTTTCTACAGTCCAAAACATCAATTTTCTGATGAAAAACGATGGCCCGTGACCTGTCGAACTTTCTCCAAATGGTCAGAAATTATAATTTTTTAATTTTACATTTTTTGACTGTAAATGAATATTGAATGTGAATTAGAAATTTTGAAGCTAAAATAAGTGTGTTTAATGTCATTTTAATGCCTGAAATTGGTCGAAATAGAAGCATCTGAGAAGGAGAAAAAGTCTGTAAAAATGGCAATTTTGGTCACATTGAGGCTATAAAAAGTAGTTATTCAACATGAGGCACAATCCAAATGACATTTTGAATCAATTTTTCTATAGTCCAAAAAATCAATTTTCTGATGAAAAACGATGACCCTTGACCTGTCGAACTTTCTCCAAATGGTCAGAAATGATAATTTTTTAATGTTTAATTTTTTGACTGTAAATGAATATTGAATGTGAATTAGAACTCTTGGAACTAAAATAAGTGTGTTTAGAGTCTATTTAATGCCTGAAATTGGTCAAAATAGAAGCTTCTGAGTAGGAGAAAGAGTCTGTAAAAATTGCAATTTTGGTCACATTGAGGATATAAAAAGTAGTTATTCAACATGAGGCACAATCCAAATGACATTTTGAATAAATTTTTCTACAGTCCAAAACATCAATTTTCTGATGAAAAACGATGACCCGTGACCTGTCGAACTTTCTCCAAATGGTCAGAAATGATAATTTTTTAATGTTTAATTTTTTGACTGTAAATGAATATTGAATGTGAATTAGAACTCTTGGAACTAAAATAAGTGTGTTTAGAGTCATTTTAATGCCTAAAATTGGGTGAAATAGAAGCTTCTAAGTAGGAGAAAAAGTCTGTAAAAATGGCAATTGTGGTCACATTGAGGCTATAAAAATGGTTATTCAACATGAGACACAATCCAAATGACATTTTGAATCAATTTTTCTACAGTCCAAAAAATCAATTTTCTGATGAAAAATGATGACCCGTGACCTGTCGAACTTTCTCCAAAAGGTCAGAAATGATAATTTTTTAATGTTTAATTTTTTGACTGTAAATGAATATTGAATGTGAATTAGAACTCTTGGAACTAAAATAAGTGTGTTTAGAGTCATTTTAATGCCTAAAATTGGTTGAAATAGAAGCTTCTAAGTAGGAGAAAAAGTCTGTAAAAATGGCAATTTTGGTCACTTTGAGGCTATAAAAATAGTTATTCAACATGAGACACAATCCAAATGACATTTTGAATCAATTTTTCTACAGTCCAAAAATACAATTTTCTGATGAAAAATGATGACCCGTGACCTGTCGAACTTTCTCCAAAAGGTCAGAAATGATAATTTTTTATTGTTTAATTTTTTTGACTGTAAATGAATATTGAATGTGAATTAGAACTCTTGGAACTAAAATAAGTGTGTTTAGAGTCATTTTAAACCCTGAAATTGGTCGAAATAGAAGCTTCTGAGTAGGAGAAAAAGTCTGTAAAAATGGCAATTTTGGTCACATTGAGGCTATAAAAAGTAGTTATTCAACATGAGGCACAATCCAAATGACATTTTGAATCAATTTTTCTACAGTCCAAAACATCAATTTTCTGATGAAAAACGATGGCCCGTGACCTGTCGAACTTTCTTCAACTGGTCAGAAATTATAATTTTTTAATTTTACATTTTTTGACTGTAAATGAATATTGAATGTGAATTAGAAATTTTGAAGCTTAAGTGTGTTTAATGTCATTTTAATGCCTAAAATTGGTCAAAATAGAAGCTTCTGAGAAGGAGAAAAAGTCTGTAAAAATGGCAATTTGAGTCACATTGAGGCTATAAAAAGTAGTTATTCAACATGAGGCACAATCCAAATGACTTTTTGAATCAATTTTTCTATGGTCCAAAAAATCAATTTTCTGATGAAAAACGATGACCCGTGACCTGTCGAAATTTCTCCAAATGGTCAGAAATGATCATTTTTTAATGTTTAATTTTTTGACTGTAAATGAATATTGAATGTGAATTAGAACTCTTGGAACTTAAAAAATTGTGTTTAGAGTCATTTTAATGCCTGGAATTGGTCGAAATTGAAGCTTCTAAGTAGGAGAAAAAGTCTGTAAAAATGGCAATTTTGGTCACTTTGAGGTTATAAAAAGTAGTTATTCAACATGAGACACAATCCAAATTACATTTTGAATCAATTTTTCTACACGCCAAAAAATCAATTTTCTGATGAAAAACGATGACCCGTGACCTGTCGAACTTTATCCAAATGGTCAGAAATGATAATTTTTTAATGTTATATTTTTTGACTGTAAATGAATATTGAATGTGAATTAGAACTCTTGAAACTAAAATACGTGTGTTTAAAGTCATTTTAATGCCTGAAATTGGTCGAAATAGAAGCTTCTGAGTAGGAGAAAAAGTCTGTAAAAATGGTAATTTTGGTCACTTTGAGGCTATAAAATATAGTTATTCAACATGAGACACAATCAAAATGACATTTTGAATCAATTTTTCTACAGTCCAAAAAATCAATTTTCTGATGAAAAACGATGACCCGTGACCTGTCGAACTTTCTCCAAATGGTCAGAAATGATAATTTTTTAATGTCTAAAATTTTGATTGTAAATGAATATTGAATGTGAATTAGAACTCTTGGAACTAAAATAAGTGTGTTTAGTATCATTTTAATGCCTGAAATTGGTCGAAATAAGCTTCTGAGTAGGAGAAAAAGTCTGTAAAATCGTAATTTTGGTCACTGAGACTATAAAAAGTAGTTATTCAACATGAGGCACAAACCAAATGACATTTTGAATACATTTTTCTACAGGCCAAAAAATCAATTTTCTGATGAAAAACGATGACCCGTGACCTGTCGAACTTTCTCCAAATGGTCAGAAATGATAATTTTTTAATGTTTAATTTTTTGACTGTAAATGAATATTGAATGTGAATTAGAACTCTTGGAACTAAAATAAGTGTGTTTAGAGTCATTTTAAACCCTGAAATTGGTCGAAATAGAAGCTTCTGAGTAGGAGAAAAAGTCTGTAAAAATGGCAATTTTGGTCACTTTGAGGCTAAAAAAATAGTTATTCAACATGAGCCACAATCCAAATTACATTTTGAATCAATTTTTCTACAGTCCAAAACATCAATTTTCTGATGAAAAACGATGGCCCGTGACCTGTCGAACTTTCTCCAAATGGTGAGAAATTATAATTTTTTAATTTTACATTTTTTGACTGTAAATGAATATTGAATGTGAATTAGAAATTTTGAAGCTAAAATAAGTGTGTTTAATATCATTTTAATGCCTGAAATTGGTCGAAATAGAAGCTTCTGAGAAGGAGAAAAAGTCTGTAAAAATGGCAATTTTGGTCACATTGAGGCTATAAAAAGTAGTTATTCAACATGAGGCACAATCCAAATGACATTTTGAATCAATTTTTCTATAGTCCAAAAAATCAATTTTCCGATGAAAAACGATGACCCGTGACCTGTCGAAATTTCTCCAAATGGTCAGAAATGATAATTTTTTAATGTTTAATTTTTTGACTGTAAATGAATATTGAATGTGAATCAGAACTCTTGGAACTTAAAAAATTGTGTTTAGAGTCATTTTAATGCCTGAAATTGGTCGAAATTGAAGCTTTTAAGTAGGAGAAAAAGTCTGTAAAAATGGCAATTTTGGTCACTTTGAGGTAATAAAAAGTAGTTATTCAACATGAGACACAATCTAAATGACATTTTGAATCAATTTTTCTACAGTCCAAAAAATCAATTTTCTGATGAAAAACGATGACCCATGACCTGTCGAACTTTATCCAAATGGTTAGAAATGATAATTTTTTAATGTTATATTTTTTGACTGTAAATGAATATTGAATGTGAATTAGAACTCTTGAAACTAAAATACGTGTGTTTAAAGGTATTTTAATGCCTGAAATTGGTCGAAATAGAAGCTTCTGAGTAGGAGAAAAAGTCTGTAAAAATGGCAATTTTGGTCACTTTGATGCTATAAAATGTAGTTATTTAACATGAGACACAATCCAAATGACATTTTGAATCAATTTTTCTACAGTCCAAAAAATCAATTTTCTGATGAAAAACGATGACCCGTGACCTGTCGAACTTTCTCCAAATGGTCAGAAATGATAATTTTTTAAAGTCTCAAATTTTGATTGTAAATGAATATTGAATGTGAATTAGAACTCTTGGAACTAAAATAAGTGTGTTTAGTATCATTTTAATGCCTGAAATTGGTCGAAATAAGCTTCTGAGTAGGAGAAAAAGTCTGTAAAATCGCAATTTTGGTCACTTTGAGACTATAAAAAGTAGTTATTCAACATGAGGCACAAACCAAATGACATTTTGAATAAATTTTTCTACAGGCCAAAAAATCAATTTTCTGATGAAAAACGATGACCCGTGACCTGTCGAATTTTCTCCAAATGGTCAGAAATGATAATTTTTTAATGTTTAATTTTTTGACTGTAAATGAATATTGAATGTGAATTAGAACTCTTGGAACTTAAAAAATTGTGTTTAGAGTCATTTTAATGCCTGGAATTGGTCGAAATTGAAGCTTCTAAGTAGGAGAAAAAGTCTGTAAAAATGGCAATTTTGGTCACTTTGAGGTTATAAAAAGTAGTTATTCAACATGAGACACAATCCAAATTACATTTTGAATCAATTTTTCTACAGGCCAAAAAATCAATTTTCTGATGAAAAACGATGACCCGTGACCTGTCGAACTTTATCCAAATGGTCAGAAATTATAATTTTTTAATGTTATATTTTTTGACTGTAAATGAATATTGAATGTGAATTAGAACTCTTGAAACTAAAATACGTGTGTTTAAAGTCATTTTAATGCCTGAAATTGGTCGAAATAGAAGCTTCTGAGTAGGAGAAAAAGTCTGTAAAAATGGCAATTTTGGTCACTTTGAGGCTATAAAATGTAGTTATTCAACATGAGACACAATCCAAATGACATTTTGAATCAATTTTTCTACAGTCCAAAAAATCAATTTTCTGATGAAAAACGATGACCCGTGACCTGTCGAACTTTCTCCAAATGGTCAGAAATGATAATTTTTTAGTGTTTAATTTTTTGACTGTAAATGAATATTGAATGTGAATTAGAACTCTTGGAACTAAAATAAGTGTGTTTAGAGTTATTTTAATGCCTGAAATTGGTCAAAATAGAAGCTTCTAAGTAGGAGAAAAAGTCTGTAAAAATGGCAATTTTGGTCACTTTGAGGCTATAAAATGTGGTTATTCAACATGAGACACAATCCAAATGACATTTTGAATCAATTTTTCTACAGTCCAAAAAATCAATTTTCTGATGAAAAACGATGACCCGTGACCTGTCGAACTTTCTCCATATGGTCAGAAATGATAATTTTTTAATGTTTAATTTTTTGACTGTAAATGAATATTGAATGTGAATTAGAACTCTTGGAACTCAAATAAGTGTGTTTAGTATCATTTTAATGCCTGAAATTGGTCGAAATAAGCTTCTGAGTAGGAGAAAAAGTCTGTAAAATCGCAATTTTGGTCACTTTGAGACTATAAAAAGTAGTTATTCAACATGAGGCACAAACCAAATGACAATTTGAATAAATTTTTCTACAGACCAAAAAATCAATTTTCTGATGAAAAACGATGACCCGTGACCTGTCGAACTTTCTCCAAATGGTCAGAAATGATAATTTTTTAATGTTTAATTTTTTGACTGTAAATGAATATTGAATGTGAATTAGAACTCTTGGAACTAAAATAAGTGTGTTTAGAGTCATTTTAATGCCTGAAATTGGTCAAAATAGAAGCTTCTGAGTAGGAGAAAAAGTCTGTAAAAATTGCAATTTTGGTCACATTGAGGATATAAAAAGTAGTTATTCAACATGAGGCACAATCCAAATGACATTTTGAATACATTTTTCTACAGTCCAAAACATCAATTTTCTGATGAAAAACGATGACCCGTGACCTGTCGAACTTTCTCCAAATGGTCAGAAATGATAATTTTTTAATGTTTAATTTTTTGACTGTAAATGAATATTGAATGTGAATTAGAACTCTTGGAACTAAAATAAGTGTGTTTAGAGTCATTTTAATGCCTAAAATTGGTTGAAATAGAAGCTTCTAAGTAGGAGAAAAAGTCTGTAAAAATGGCAATTTTGGTCACTTTGAGGCTATAAAAATAGTTATTCAACATGAGACACAATCCAAATGATATTTTGAATCAATTTTTCTACAGTCCAAAAAATCAATTTTCTGATGAAAAACGATGACCCGTGACCTGTCGAACTTTCTCCAAATGGTCAGAAATGATAATTTTTTAATGTTTAATTTTTTGACTGTAAATGAATATTGAATGTGAATTAGAACTCTTGGAACTCAAATAAGTGTGTTTAGTATCATTTTAATGCCTGAAATTGGTCGAAATAAGCTTCTGAGTAGGAGAAAAAGTCTGTAAAATCGCAATTTTGGTCACTTTGAGACTATAAAAAGTAGTTATTCAACATGAGGCACAAACCAAATGACAATTTGAATAAATTTTTCTACAGACCAAAAAATCAATTTTCTGATGAAAAACGATGACCCGTGACCTGTCGAACTTTCTCCAAATGGTCAGAAATGATAATTTTTTAATGTTTAATTTTTTGACTGTAAATGAATATTGAATGTGAATTAGAACTCTTGGAACTAAAATAAGTGTGTTTAGAGTCATTTTAATGCCTGAAATTGGTCAAAATAGAAGCTTCTGAGTAGGAGAAAAAGTCTGTAAAAATTGCAATTTTGGTCACATTGAGGATATAAAAAGTAGTTATTCAACATGAGGCACAATCCAAATGACATTTTGAATACATTTTTCTACAGTCCAAAACATCAATTTTCTGATGAAAAACGATGACCCGTGACCTGTCGAACTTTCTCCAAATGGTCAGAAATGATAATTTTTTAATGTTTAATTTTTTGACTGTAAATGAATATTGAATGTGAATTAGAACTCTTGGAACTAAAATAAGTGTGTTTAGAGTCATTTTAATGCCTAAAATTGGTTGAAATAGAAGCTTCTAAGTAGGAAAAAAAGTCTGTAAAAATGGCAATTTTGGTCACTTTGAGGCTATAAAAATAGTTATTCAACATGAGACACAATCCAAATGACATTTTGAATCAATTTTTCTACAGTCCAAAAAATCAATTTTCTGATGAAAAATGATGACCCGTGACCTGTCGAACTTTCTCCAAAAAGTCAGAAATGATAATTTTTTATTGTTTAATTTTTTTGACTGTAAATGAATATTGAATGTGAATTAGAACTCTTGGAACTAAAATAAGTGTGTTTAGAGTCATTTTAAACCCTGAAATTGGTCGAAATAGAAGCTTCTGAGTAGGAGAAAAAGTCTGTAAAAATGGCAATTTTGGTCACTTTGAGGCTAAAAAAATAGGTATTCAACATGAGGCACAATCCAAATGACATTTTGAATCAATTTTTCTACAGTCCAAAACATCAATTTTCTGATGAAAAACGATGGCCCGTGACCTGTCGAACTTTCTCCAAATGGTCAGAAATTATAATTTTTTCATTTTACATTTTTTGACTGTAAATGAATATTGAATGTGAATTAGAAATTTTGAAGCTAAAATAAGTGTGTTTAATGTCATTTTAATGCCTGAAATTGGTCGAAATAGAAGCTTCTGAGAAGGAGAAAAAGTCTGTAAAAATGGCAATTTTGGTCACATTGAGGCTATAAAAAGTAGTTATTCAACATGAGGCACAATCCAAATGACATTTTGAATCAATTTTTCTATAGTCCAAAAAATCAATTTTCTGATGAAAAACGATGACCCGTGACCTGTCGAACTTTCTCCAAATGGTCAGAAATGATCATTTTTTAATGTTTAATTTTTTGACTGTAAATGAATATTGAATGTGAATTAAAACTCTTGGAACTAAAATAAGTGTGTTTAGAGTCATTTTAATGCCTGAAATTGGTCAAAATAGAAGCTTCTGAGTAGGAGAAAAAGTCTGTAAAAATTGCAATTTTGGTCACATTGAGGCTATAAAAAGTAGTTATTCAACATGAGGCACAATCCAAATGACATTTTGAATCAATTTTTCTATAGTCCAAAAAATCAATTTTCTGATGAAAAACGATGACCCGTGACCTGTCGAAATTTCTCCAAATGGTCAGAAATGATCATTTTTTAATGTTTAATATTTTGACTGTAAATGAATATTGAATGTGAATTAGAACTCTTGGAACTAAAATAAGTGTGTTTAGTATCATTTTAATGCCTGAAATTTGTCGAAATAAGCTTCTGAGTAGGAGAAAAAGTCTGTAAAATCGCAATTTTAGTCACTTTGAGACTATAAAAAGTAGTTATTCAACATGAGGCACAAACCAAATGACATTTTGAATAAATTTTTCTACAGGCCAAAAATCAATTTTCTGATGAAAAACGATGACCCGTGACCTGTCGAACTTTTTCCACAAGTTCAGAAATGATCATTTTTTTTATGTTACATTTTTTGACTGTAGATTAATATTGAATGTGAATTAGAACTCTTGGAACTAAAATAGGTGTGTTTAGAGTCATTTTAATGCCTGAAATTGGTCGAAATAGAAGCTTCTGAGTAGGAGAAAAAGTCTGTAAAAATGGCAATTTTGGTCACATTGAGGCTATAAAAAGTAGTTATTCAACATGAGGCACAACCCAAATGACATTTTGAATACATTTTTCTACAGTCCAAAAAATCAATTTTCTGATGAAAAACGATGACCCGTGACCTGTCGAACTTTCTCCAAATGGTCAGAAATGATAATTTTTTAACGTTTAATTTTTTGACTGTAAATGAATATTGAATGTGAGTTAGAACTCTTGGAACTAAAATAGGTGTGTTTAGAGTCATTTTATTGCCTGAAATTGGTCTAAATAGAAGCTTCTGAGTAGGAGAAAAAGTCTATAAAAATGGCAATTTTGGTCACTTTGAGGCTAAAAAAATAGTTATTCAACATGAGCCACAATCCAAATGACATTTTGAATCAATTTTTCTACAGTCCAAAACATCAATTTTCTGATGAAAAATGATGGCCGTGACCTGTCGAACTTTCTTCAAATGGTCAGAAATTATAATTTTTTAATTTTACATTTTTTGACTGTAAATGAATATTGAATGTGAATTAGAAATTTTGAAGCTAAAATAAGTGTGTTTAATGTCATTTTAATGCCTGAAATTGGTCGAAATAGAAGCTTCTGAGAAGGAGAAAAAGTCTGTAAAAATGGCAATTTTGGTCACATTGAGGCTATAAAAAGTAGTTATTCAACATGAGGCACAATCCAAATGACATTTTGAATCAATTTTTCTATAGTCCAAAAAATCAATTTTCCGATGAAAAACGATGACCCGTGACCTGTCGAAATTTCTCCAAATGGTCAGAAATGATAATTTTTTAATGTTTAATTTTTTGACTGTAAATGAATATTGAATGTGAATCAGAACTCTTGGAACTAAAATAAGTGTGTTTAGAGTCATTTTAATGCCTGAAATTGGTCGAAATAAGCTTCTGAGTAGGAGAAAAAGTCTGTAAAATCGCAATTTTGGTCACTTTGAGACTATAAAAAGTAGTTATTCAACATGAGGCACAAACCAAATGACAATTTGAATAAATTTTTCTACAGACCAAAAAATCAATTTTCTGATGAAAAACGATGACCCGTGACCTGTCGAACTTTCTCCAAATGGTCAGAAATGATAATTTTTTAATGTTTAATTTTTTGACTGTAAATGAATATTGAATGTGAATTAGAACTCTTGGAACTAAAATAAGTGTGTTTAGAGTCATTTTAATGCCTGAAATTGGTCAAAATAGAAGCTTCTGAGTAGGAGAAAAAGTCTGTAAAAATTGCAATTTTGGTCACATTGAGGATATAAAAAGTAGTTATTCAACATGAGGCACAATCCAAATGACATTTTGAATACATTTTTCTACAGTCCAAAACATCAATTTTCTGATGAAAAACGATGACCCGTGACCTGTCGAACTTTCTCCAAATGGTCAGAAATGATAATTTTTTAATGTTTAATTTTTTGACTGTAAATGAATATTGAATATGAATTAGAACTCTTGGAACTAAAATAAGTGTGTTTAGAGTCATTTTAATGCCTAAAATTGGTTGAAATAGAAGCTTCTAAGTAGGAGAAAAAGTCTGTAAAAATGGCAATTTTGGTCACTTTGAGGCTATAAAAATAGTTATTCAACATGAGACACAATCCAAATGACATTTTGAATCAATTTTTCTACAGTCCAAAAAATCAATTTTCTGATGAAAAACGATGACCCGTGACCTGTCGAACTTTCTCCAAATGGTCAGAAATGATAATTTTTTAATGTTTAATTTTTTGACTGTAAATGAATATTGAATGTGAATTAGAACTCTTGGAACTCAAATAAGTGTGTTTAGTATCATTTTAATGCCTGAAATTGGTCGAAATAAGCTTCTGAGTAGGAGAAAAAGTCTGTAAAATCGCAATTTTGGTCACTTTGAGACTATAAAAAGTAGTTATTCAACATGAGGCACAAACCAAATGACAATTTGAATAAATTTTTCTACAGACCAAAAAATCAATTTTCTGATGAAAAACGATGACCCGTGACCTGTCGAACTTTCTCCAAATGGTCAGAAATGATAATTTTTTAATGTTTAATTTTTTGACTGTAAATGAATATTGAATGTGAATTAGAACTCTTGGAACTAAAATAAGTGTGTTTAGAGTCATTTTAATGCCTGAAATTGGTCAAAATAGAAGCTTCTGAGTAGGAGAAAAAGTCTGTAAAAATGGCAATTTTGGTCACTTTGAGGCTATAAAAAGTAGTTATTCAACATGAGGCACAATCCAAATGACATTTTGAATACATTTTTCTACAGTCCAAAACATCAATTTTCTGATGAAAAACGATGACCCGTGACCTGTCGAACTTTCTCCAAATGGTCAGAAATGATAATTTTTTACTGTTTAATTTTTTGACTGTAAATGAATATTGAATGTGAATTAGAACTCTTGGAACTAAAATAAGTGTGTTTAGAGTCATTTTAATGCCTAAAATTGGTTGAAATAGAAGCTTCTAAGTAGGAAAAAAAGCCTGTAAAAATGGCAATTTTGGTCACTTTGAGGCTATAAAAATAGTTATTCAACATGAGACACAATCCAAATGACATTTTGAATCAATTTTTCTACAGTCCAAAAAATCAATTTTCTGATGAAAAACGATGACCCGTGACCTGTCGAACTTTCTCCAAAAGGTCAGAAATGATAATTTTTTATTGTTTAATTTTTTTGACTGTAAATGAATATTGAATGTGAATTAGAACTCTTGGAACTAAAATAAGTGTGTTTAGAGTCATTTTAAACCCTGAAATTGGTCGAAATAGAAGCTTCTGAGTAGGAGAAAAAGTCTGTAAAAATGGCAATTTTGGTCACTTTGAGGCTAAAAAAATAGGTATTCAACATGAGGCACAATCCAAATGACATTTTGAATCAATTTTTCTACAGTCCAAAACATCAATTTTCTGATGAAAAACGATGGCCCGTGACCTGTCGAACTTTCTCCAAATGGTCAGAAATTATAATTTTTTCATTTTACATTTTTTGACTGTAAATGAATATTGAATGTGAATTAGAAATTTTGAAGCTAAAATAAGTGTGTTTAATGTCATTTTAATGCCTGAAATTGGTCGAAATAGAAGCTTCTGAGAAGGAGAAAAAGTCTGTAAAAATGGCAATTTTGGTCACATTGAGGCTATAAAAAGTAGTTATTCAACATGAGGCACAATCCAAATGACATTTTGAATCAATTTTTCTATAGTGCAAAAAATCAATTTTCTGATGAAAAACGATGACCCGTGACCTGTCGAAATTTCTCCAAATGGTCAGAAATGATCATTTTTTAATGTTTAATATTTTGACTGTAAATGAATATTGAATGTGAATTAGAACTCTTGGAACTAAAATAAGTGTGTTTAGTATCATTTTAATGCCTGAAATTGGTCGAAATAAGCTTCTGAGTAGGAGAAAAAGTCTGTAAAATCGCAATTTTGGTCACTTTGAGACTATAAAAAGTAGTTATTCAACATGAGGCACAAACCAAATGACATTTTGAATAAATTTTTCTACAGGCCAAAAATCAATTTTCTGATGAAAAACGATGACCCGTGACCTGTCGAACTTTTTCCACAAGGTCAGAAATGATCATTTTTTTTATGTTACATTTTTTGACTGTAGATTAATATTGAATGTGAATTAGAACTCTTGGAACTAAAATAGGTGTGTTTAGAGTCATTTTAATGCCTGAAATTGGTCGAAATAGAAGCTTCTGAGTAGGAGAAAAAGTCTGTAAAAATGGCAATTTTGGTCACATTGAGGCTATAAAAAGTAGTTATTCAACATGAGGCACAACCCAAATGACATTTTGAATACATTTTTCTACAGTCCAAAAAATCAATTTTCTGATGAAAAACGATGACCCGTGACCTGTCGAACTTTCTCCAAATGGTCAGAAATGATAATTTTTTAACGTTTAATTTTTTGACTGTAAATGAATATTGAATGTGAGTTAGAACTCTTGGAACTAAAATAGGTGTGTTTAGAGTCATTTTATTGCCTGAAATTGGTCTAAATAGAAGCTTCTGAGTAGGAGAAAAAGTCTATAAAAATGGCAATTTTGGTCACTTTGAGGCTAAAAAAATAGTTATTCAACATGAGCCACAATCCAAATGACATTTTGAATCAATTTTTCTACAGTCCAAAACATCAATTTTCTGATGAAAAATGATGGCCGTGACCTGTCGAACTTTCTTCAAATGGTCAGAAATTATAATTTTTTAATTTTACATTTTTTGACTGTAAATGAATATTGAATGTGAATTAGAAATTTTGAAGCTAAAATAAGTGTGTTTAATGTCATTTTAATGCCTGAAATTGGTCAAAATAGAAGCTTCTGAGTAGGAGAAAAAGTCTGTAAAAATGGCAATTTTGGTCACATTGAGGCTATAAAAAGTAGTTATTCAACATGAGGCACAATCCAAATGACATTTTGAATCAATTTTTCTATAGTCCAAAAAATCAATTTTCCGATGAAAAACGATGACCCGTGACCTGTCGAAATTTCTCCAAATGGTCAGAAATGATAATTTTTTAATGTTTAATTTTTTGACTGTAAATGAATATTGAATGTGAATCAGAACTCTTGGAACTTAAAAAATTGTGTTTAGAGTCATTTTAATGCCTGAAATTGGTCGAAATTGAAGCTTTTAAGTAGGAGAAAAAGTCTGTAAAAATGGCAATTTTGGTCACTTTGAGGTAATAAAAAGTAGTTATTCAACATGAGACACAATCTAAATGACATTTTGAATCAATTTTTCTACAGTCCAAAAAATCAATTTTCTGAGGAAAAACGATGACCCGTGACCTGTCGAACTTTATCCAAATGGTTAGAAATGATAATTTTTTAATGTTATATTTTTTGACTGTAAATGAATATTGAATGTGAATTAGAACTCTTGAAACTAAAATACGTGTGTTTAAAGGTATTTTAATGCCTGAAATTGGTCGAAATAGAAGCTTCTGAGTAGGAGAAAAAGTCTGTAAAAATGGCAATTTTGGTCACTTTGATGCTATAAAATGTAGTTATTCAACATGAGACACAATCCAAATGACATTTTGAATCAATTTTTCTACAGTCCAAAAAATCAATTTTCTGAAGAAAAACGATGACCCGTGACCTGTCGAACTTTCTCCAAATGGTCAGAAATGATAATTTTTTAATGTTTAATTTTTTGACTGTAAATGAATATTGAATGTGAATTAGAACTCTTGGAACTCAAATAAGTGTGTTTAGTATCATTTTAATGCCTGAAATTGGTCGAAATAAGCTTCTGAGTAGGAGAAAAAGTCTGTAAAATCGCAATTTTGGTCACTTTGAGACTATAAAAAGTAGTTATTCAACATGAGGCACAAACCAAATGACAATTTGAATAAATTTTTCTACAGACCAAAAAATCAATTTTCTGATGAAAAACGATGACCCGTGACCTGTCGAACTTTCTCCAAATGGTCAGAAATGATAATTTTTTAATGTTTAATTTTTTGACTGTAAATGAATATTGAATGTGAATTAGAACTCTTGGAACTCAAATAAGTGTGTTTAGTATCATTTTAATGCCTGAAATTGGTCGAAATAAGCTTCTGAGTAGGAGAAAAAGTCTGTAAAATCGCAATTTTGGTCACTTTGAGACTATAAAAAGTAGTTATTCAACATGAGGCACAAACCAAATGACAATTTGAATAAATTTTTCTACAGACCAAAAAATCAATTTTCTGATGAAAAACGATGACCCGTGACCTGTCGAACTTTCTCCAAATGGTCAGAAATGATAATTTTTTAATGTTTAATTTTTTGACTGTAAATGAATATTGAATGTGAATTAGAATTCTTGGAACTAAAATAAGTGTGTTTAGAGTCATTTTAATGCCTGAAATTGGTCAAAATAGAAGCTTCTGAGTAGGAGAAAAAGTCTGTAAAAATGGCAATTTTGGTCACTTTGAGGCTATAAAAAGTAGTTATTCAACATGAGGCACAATCCAAATGACATTTTGAATACATTTTTCTACAGTCCAAAACATCAATTTTCTGATGAAAAACGATGACCCGTGACCTGTCGAACTTTCTCCAAATGGTCAGAAATGATAATTTTTTAATGTTTAATTTTTTGACTGTAAATGAATATTGAATGTGAATTAGAACTCTTGGAACTAAAATAAGTGTGTTTAGAGTCATTTTAATGCCTAAAATTGGTTGAAATAGAAGCTTCTAAGTAGGAAAAAAAGTCTGTAAAAATGGCAATTTTGGTCACTTTGAGGCTATAAAAATAGTTATTCAACATGAGACACAATCCAAATGACATTTTGAATCAATTTTTCTACAGTCCAAAAAATCAATTTTCTGATGAAAAATGATGACCCGTGACCTGTCGAACTTTCTCCAAAAGGTCAGAAATGATAATTTTTTATTGTTTAATTTTTTTGACTGCAAATGAATATTGAATGTGAATTAGAACTCTTGGAACTAAAATAAGTGTGTTTAGAGTCATTTTAAACCCTGAAATTGGTCGAAATAGAAGCTTCTGAGTAGGAGAAAAAGTCTGTAAAAATGGCAATTTTGGTCACTTTGAGGCTAAAAAAATAGGTATTCAACATGAGGCACAATCCAAATGACATTTTGAATCAATTTTTCTACAGTCCAAAACATCAATTTTCTGATGAAAAACGATGGCCCGTGACCTGTCGAACTTTCTCCAAATGGTCAGAAATTATAATTTTTTCATTTTACATTTTTTGACTGTAAATGAATATTGAATGTGAATTAGAAATTTTGAAGCTAAAATAAGTGTGTTTAATGTCATTTTAATGCCTGAAATTGGTCGAAATAGAAGCTTCTGAGAAGGAGAAAAAGTCTGTAAAAATGGCAATTTTGGTCACATTGAGGCTATAAAAAGTAGTTATTCAACATGAGGCACAATCCAAATGACATTTTGAATCAATTTTTCTATAGTGCAAAAAATCAATTTTCTGATGAAAAACGATGACCCGTGACCTGTCGAAATTTCTCCAAATGGTCAGAAATGATCATTTTTTAATGTTTAATATTTTGACTGTAAATGAATATTGAATGTGAATTAGAACTCTTGGAACTAAAATAAGTGTGTTTAGTATCATTTTAATGCCTGAAATTGGTCGAAATAAGCTTCTGAGTAGGAGAAAAAGTCTGTAAAATCGCAATTTTGGTCACTTTGAGACTATAAAAAGTAGTTATTCAACATGAGGCACAAACCAAATGACATTTTGAATACATTTTTCTACAGGCCAAAAATCAATTTTCTGATGAAAAACGATGACCCGTGACCTGTCGAACTTTTTCCACAAGGTCAGAAATGATCATTTTTTTTATGTTACATTTTTTGACTGTAGATTAATATTGAATGTGAATTAGAACTCTTGGAACTAAAATAGGTGTGTTTAGAGTCATTTTAATGCCTGAAATTGGTCGAAATAGAAGCTTCTGAGTAGGAGAAAAAGTCTGTAAAAATGGCAATTTTGGTCACATTGAGGCTATAAAAAGTAGTTATTCAACATGAGGCACAACCCAAATGACATTTTGAATACATTTTTCTACAGTCCAAAAAATCAATTTTCTGATGAAAAACGATGACCCGTGACCTGTCGAACTTTCTCCAAATGGTCAGAAATGATAATTTTTTAACGTTTAATTTTTTGACTGTAAATGAATATTGAATGTGAGTTAGAACTCTTGGAACTAAAATAGGTGTGTTTAGAGTCATTTTATTGCCTGAAATTGGTCTAAATAGAAGCTTCTGAGTAGGAGAAAAAGTCTATAAAAATGGCAATTTTGGTCACTTTGAGGCTAAAAAAATAGTTATTCAACATGAGCCACAATCCAAATGACATTTTGAATCAATTTTTCTACAGTCCAAAACATCAATTTTCTGATGAAAAATGATGGCCGTGACCTGTCGAACTTTCTTCAAATGGTCAGAAATTATAATTTTTTAATTTTACATTTTTTGACTGTAAATGAATATTGAATGTGAATTAGAAATTTTGAAGCTAAAATAAGTGTGTTTAATGTCATTTTAATGCCTGAAATTGGTCAAAATAGAAGCTTCTGAGTAGGAGAAAAAGTCTGTAAAAATGGCAATTTTGGTCACATTGAGGCTATAAAAAGTAGTTATTCAACATGAGGCACAATCCAAATGACATTTTGAATCAATTTTTCTATAGTCCAAAAAATCAATTTTCCGATGAAAAACGATGACCCGTGACCTGTCGAAATTTCTCCAAATGGTCAGAAATGATAATTTTTTAATGTTTAATTTTTTGACTGTAAATGAATATTGAATGTGAATCAGAACTCTTGGAACTTAAAAAATTGTGTTTAGAGTCATTTTAATGCCTGAAATTGGTCGAAATTGAAGCTTTTAAGTAGGAGAAAAAGTCTGTAAAAATGGCAATTTTGGTCACTTTGAGGTAATAAAAAGTAGTTATTCAACATGAGACACAATCTAAATGACATTTTGAATCAATTTTTCTACAGTCCAAAAAATCAATTTTCTGAGGAAAAACGATGACCCGTGACCTGTCGAACTTTATCCAAATGGTTAGAAATGATAATTTTTTAATGTTATATTTTTTGACTGTAAATGAATATTGAATGTGAATTAGAACTCTTGAAACTAAAATACGTGTGTTTAAAGGTATTTTAATGCCTGAAATTGGTCGAAATAGAAGCTTCTGAGTAGGAGAAAAAGTCTGTAAAAATGGCAATTTTGGTCACTTTGATGCTATAAAATGTAGTTATTCAACATGAGACACAATCCAAATGACATTTTGAATCAATTTTTCTACAGTCCAAAAAATCAATTTTCTGAAGAAAAACGATGACCCGTGACCTGTCGAACTTTCTCCAAATGGTCAGAAATGATAATTTTTTAATGTTTAATTTTTTGACTGTAAATGAATATTGAATGTGAATTAGAACTCTTGGAACTCAAATAAGTGTGTTTAGTATCATTTTAATGCCTGAAATTGGTCGAAATAAGCTTCTGAGTAGGAGAAAAAGTCTGTAAAATCGCAATTTTGGTCACTTTGAGACTATAAAAAGTAGTTATTCAACATGAGGCACAAACCAAATGACAATTTGAATAAATTTTTCTACAGACCAAAAAATCAATTTTCTGATGAAAAACGATGACCCGTGACCTGTCGAACTTTCTCCAAATGGTCAGAAATGATAATTTTTTAATGTTTAATTTTTTGACTGTAAATGAATATTGAATGTGAATTAGAACTCTTGGAACTAAAATAAGTGTGTTTAGAGTCATTTTAATGCCTGAAATTGGTCAAAATAGAAGCTTCTGAGTAGGAGAAAAAGTCTGTAAAAATTGCAATTTTGGTCACATTGAGGATATAAAAAGTAGTTATTCAACATGAGGCACAATCCAAATGACATTTTGAATACATTTTTCTACAGTCCAAAACATCAATTTTCTGATGAAAAACGATGACCCGTGACCTGTCGAACTTTCTCCAAATGGTCAGAAATGATAATTTTTTAATGTTTAATTTTTTGACTGTAAATGAATATTGAATGTGAATTAGAACTCTTGGAACTAAAATAAGTGTGTTTAGAGTCATTTTAATGCCTAAAATTGGTTGAAATAGAAGCTTCTAAGTAGGAGAAAAAGTCTGTAAAAATGGGAATTTTGGTCACTTTGAGGCTATAAAAATAGTTATTCAACATGAGACACAATCCAAATGACATTTTGAATCAATTTTTCTACAGTCCAAAAAATCAATTTTCTGATGAAAAACGATGACCCGTGACCTGTCGAACTTTCTCCAAATGGTCAGAAATGATAATTTTTTAATGTTTAATTTTTTGACTGTAAATGAATATTGAATGTGAATTAGAACTCTTGGAACTCAAATAAGTGTGTTTAGTATCATTTTAATGCCTGAAATTGGTCGAAATAAGCTTCTGAGTAGGAGAAAAAGTCTGTAAAATCGCAATTTTGGTCACTTTGAGACTATAAAAAGTAGTTATTCAACATGAGGCACAAACCAAATGACAATTTGAATAAATTTTTCTACAGACCAAAAAATCAATTTTCTGATGAAAAACGATGACCCGTGACCTGTCGAACTTTCTCCAAATGGTCAGAAATGATAATTTTTTAATGTTTAATTTTTTGACTGTAAATGAATATTGAATGTGAATTAGAACTCTTGGAACTAAAATAAGTGTGTTTAGAGTCATTTTAATGCCTGAAATTGGTCAAAATAGAAGCTTCTGAGTAGGAGAAAAAGTCTGTAAAAATGGCAATTTTGGTCACTTTGAGGCTATAAAAAGTAGTTATTCAACATGAGGCACAATCCAAATGACATTTTGAATACATTTTTCTACAGTCCAAAACATCAATTTTCTGATGAAAAACGATGACCCGTGACCTGTCGAACTTTCTCCAAATGGTCAGAAATGATAATTTTTTAATGTTTAATTTTTTGACTGTAAATGAATATTGAATGTGAATTAGAACTCTTGGAACTAAAATAAGTGTGTTTAGAGTCATTTTAATGCCTAAAATTGGTTGAAATAGAAGCTTCTAAGTAGGAAAAAAAGTCTGTAAAAATGGCAATTTTGGTCACTTTGAGGCTATAAAAATAGTTATTCAACATGAGACACAATCCAAATGACATTTTGAATCAATTTTTCTACAGTCCAAAAAATCAATTTTCTGATGAAAAATGATGACCCGTGACCTGTCGAACTTTCTCCAAAAGGTCAGAAATGATAATTTTTTATTGTTTAATTTTTTTGACTGTAAATGAATATTGAATGTGAATTAGAACTCTTGGAACTAAAATAAGTGTGTTTAGAGTCATTTTAAACCCTGAAATTGGTCGAAATAGAAGCTTCTGAGTAGGAGAAAAAGTCTGTAAAAATGGCAATTTTGGTCACTTTGAGGCTAAAAAAATAGGTATTCAACATGAGGCACAATCCAAATGACATTTTGAATCAATTTTTCTACAGTCCAAAACATCAATTTTCTGATGAAAAACGATGGCCCGTGACCTGTCGAACTTTCTCCAAATGGTCAGAAATTATAATTTTTTCATTTTACATTTTTTGACTGTAAATGAATATTGAATGTGAATTAGAGATTTTGAAGCTAAAATAAGTGTGTTTAATGTCATTTTAATGCCTGAAATTGGTCGAAATAGAAGCTTCTGAGAAGGAGAAAAAGTCTGTAAAAATGGCAATTTTGGTCACATTGAGGCTATAAAAAGTAGTTATTCAACATGAGGCACAATCCAAATGACATTTTGAATCAATTTTTCTATAGTGCAAAAAATCAATTTTCTGATGAAAAACGATGACCCGTGACCTGTCGAAATTTCTCCAAATGGTCAGAAATGATCATTTTTTAATGTTTAATATTTTGACTGTAAATGAATATTGAATGTGAATTAGAACTCTTGGAACTAAAATAAGTGTGTTTAGTATCATTTTAATGCCTGAAATTGGTCGAAATAAGCTTCTGAGTAGGAGAAAAAGTCTGTAAAATCGCAATTTTGGTCACTTTGAGACTATAAAAAGTAGTTATTCAACATGAGGCACAAACCAAATGACATTTTGAATAAATTTTTCTACAGGCCAAAAATCAATTTTCTGATGAAAAACGATGACCCGTGACCTGTCGAACTTTTTCCACAAGGTCAGAAATGATCATTTTTTTTATGTTACATTTTTTGACTGTAGATTAATATTGAATGTGAATTAGAACTCTTGGAACTAAAATAGGTGTGTTTAGAGTCATTTTAATGCCTGAAATTGGTCGAAATAGAAGCTTCTGAGTAGGAGAAAAAGTCTGTAAAAATGGCAATTTTGGTCACATTGAGGCTATAAAAAGTAGTTATTCAACATGAGGCACAACCCAAATGACATTTTGAATACATTTTTCTACAGTCCAAAAAATCAATTTTCTGATGAAAAACGATGACCCGTGACCTGTCGAACTTTCTCCAAATGGTCAGAAATGATAATTTTTTAACGTTTAATTTTTTGACTGTAAATGAATATTGAATGTGAGTTAGAACTCTTGGAACTAAAATAGGTGTGTTTAGAGTCATTTTATTGCCTGAAATTGGTCTAAATAGAAGCTTCTGAGTAGGAGAAAAAGTCTATAAAAATGGCAATTTTGGTCACTTTGAGGCTAAAAAAATAGTTATTCAACATGAGCCACAATCCAAATGACATTTTGAATCAATTTTTCTACAGTCCAAAACATCAATTTTCTGATGAAAAATGATGGCCGTGACCTGTCGAACTTTCTTCAAATGGTCAGAAATTATAATTTTTTAATTTTACATTTTTTGACTGTAAATGAATATTGAATGTGAATTAGAAATTTTGAAGCTAAAATAAGTGTGTTTAATGTCATTTTAATGCCTGAAATTGGTCAAAATAGAAGCTTCTGAGTAGGAGAAAAAGTCTGTAAAAATGGCAATTTTGGTCACATTGAGGCTATAAAAAGTAGTTATTCAACATGAGGCACAATACAAATGACATTTTGAATCAATTTTTCTACAGTCCAAAAAATCAATTTTCTGATGAAAAACGATGACCCGTGACCTGTCGTACTTTATCCAAATGGTTAGAAATGATAATTTTTTAATGTTATATTTTTTGACTGTAAATGAATATTGAATGTGAATTAGAACTCTTGAAACTAAAATAAGTGTGTTTAAAGGATTTTAATGCCTGAAATTGGTCGAAATAGAAGCTTCTGAGTAGGAGAAAAAGTCTGTAACAATGGCAATTTTGGTCACTTTGATGCTATAAAATGTAGTTATTCAACATGAGACACAATCCAAATGACATTTTGAATCAATTTTTCTACAGTCCAAAAAATCAATTTTCTGATGAAAAACGATGACCCGTGACCTGTCGAACTTTCTCCAAATGGTCAGAAATGATAATTTTTTAAAGTCTAAAATTTTGATTGTAAATGAATATTGAATGTGAATTAGAACTCTTGGAACTAAAATAAGTGTGTTTAGTATCATTTTAATGCCTGAAATTGGTCGAAATAAGCTTCTGAGTAGGAGAAAAAGTCTGTAAAATCGCAATTTTGGTCACTTTGAGACTATAAAAAGTAGTTATTCAACATGAGGCACAAACCAAATGACATTTTGAATAAATTTTTCTACAGGCCAAAAAATCTATTTTCTGATGAAAAACGATGACCCGTGACCTGTCGAACTTTCTCCAAATGGTCAGAAATGATAATTTTTTAATGTTTAATTTTTTGACTGTAAATGAATATTGAATGTGAATTAGAACTCTTGGAACTAAAATAAGTGTGTTTAGAGTCATTTTAAACCCTGAAATTGGTCGAAATAGAAGCTTCTGAGTAGGAGAAAAAGTCTGTAAAAATGGCAATTTTGGTCACTTTGAGGCTAAAAAAATAGGTATTCAACATGAGGCACAATCCAAATGACATTTTGAATCAATTTTTCTACAGTCCAAAATATCAATTTTCTGATGAAAAACGATGGCCCGTGACCTGTCGAACTTTCTCCAAATGGTCAGAAATTATAATTTTTTAATTTTACATTTTTTGACTGTAAATGAATATTGAATGTGAAATAGAAATTTTGAAGCTAAAATAAGTGTGTTTAATGTCATTTTAATGCCTGAAATTGGTCGAAATAGAAGCTTCTGAGAAGGAGAAAAAGTCTGTAAAAATGGCAATTTTGGTCACATTGAGGCTATAAAAAGTAGTCATTCAAAATGAGGCACAATCCAAATGACATTTTGAATCAATTTTTCTATAGTCCAAAAAATCAATTTTCTGATGAAAAACGATGACCCGTGACCTGTCGAAATTTCTCCAAATGGTCAGAAATGATCATTTTTTAATGTTTAATTTTTTGACTGTAAATGAATATTGAATGTGAATCAGAACTCTTAGAACTTAAAAAATTGTGTTTAGAGTCATTTTAATGCCTGAAATTGGTCGAAATAAGCTTCTGAGTAGGAGAAAAAGTCTGTAAAATTGCAATTTTGGTCACTGTGAGACTATAAAAAGTAGTTATTCAACATGAGGCACAAACCAAATGACATTTTGAATAAACTTTTCTACAGGCCAAAAATCAATTTTCTGATGAAAAACGATGACCCGTGACCTGTCAAATTTTCTCCAAATGGTCAGAAATGATAATTTTTTAATGTTGAATTTTTTGACTGTAAATGAATATTGAATGTGAATTAGAACTCTTGGAACTAAAATAAGTGTGTTTAGTATCATTTTAATGCCTGAAATTGGTCGAAATAAGCTTCTGCGTAGGAGAAAAAGTCTGTAAAAATGGCAATTTTGGTCACTTTGAGACTGTTAAAAGTAGTTACTCAACATGAGGCACAAACCAAATGACATTTTGAATAAATTTTTCTACAGGCCAAAAATCAATTTTCTGATGAAAAACGATGACCCGTGACCTGTCGAACTTTCTCCAAATGGTCAGAAATGATAATTTTTTAATGTTGAATTTTTTGACTGTAAATGAATATTGAATGTGAATTAGAACTCTTGGAACTTAAAAAATTGTGTTTAGAGTCATTTTAATGCCTGGAATTGGTCGAAAGTGAAGCTTCTAAGTAGGAGAAAAAGTCTGTAAAAATTGCAATTTTGGTCACTTTGAGGTTATAAAAAGTAGTTATTCAACATGAGACACAATCCAAATTACATTTTGAATCAATTTTTCTACAGGCCAAAAAATCAATTTTCTGATGAAAATCGATGACCCGTGACCTGTCGAACTTTATCCAAATGGTCAGAAATGATAATTTTTTAAAGTCTAAAATTTTGATTGTAAATGAATATTGAATGTGAATTAGAACTCTTGGAACTAAAATAAGTGTGTTTAGTATCATTTTAATGCCTGAAATTGGTCGAAATAAGCTTCTGAGTAGGAGAAAAAGTCTGTAAAATCGCAATTTTGGTCACTTTGAGACTATAAAAAGTAGTTATTCAACATGAGGCACAAACCAAATGACATTTTGAATAAATTTTTCTACAGGCCAAAAAATCAATTTTCTGATGAAAAACGATGACCCGTGACCTGTCGAACTTTCTCCAAATGGTCAGAAATGATAATTTTTTAATGTTTAATTTTTTGACTGTAAATGAATATTGAATGTGAATTAGAACTCTTGGAACTTAAAAAATTGTGTTTAGAGTCATTTTAATGCCTGGAATTGGTCGAAATTGAAGCTTCTAAGTAGGAGAAAAAGTCTGTAAAAATGGCAATTTTGGTCACTTTGAGGTTATAAAAAGTAGTTATTCAACATGAGACACAATCCAAATTACATTTTGAATCAATTTTTCTACAGGCAAAAAATCAATTTTCTGATGAAAAACGATGACCCGTGACCTGTCGAACTTTATCCAAATGGTCAGAAATTATAATTTTTTAATGTTATATTTTTTGACTGTAAATGAATATTGAATGTGAATTAGAACTCTTGAAACTAAAATACGTGTGTTTTAAGTCATTTTAATGCCTGAAATTGGTCGAAATAGAAGCTTCTGAGTAGGAGAAAAAGTCTGTAAAAATGGCAATTTTGGTCACTTTGAGGCTATAAAATGTAGTTATTCAACATGAGACACAATCCAAATGACATTTTGAATCAATTTTTCTACAGTCCAAAAAATCAATTTTCTGATGAAAAACGATGACCCGTGACCTGTCGAACTTTCTCCAAGCGGTCAGAAATGATAATTTTTTAATGTTTAATTTTTTGACTGTAAATGAATATTGAATGTGAATTAGAACTCTTGGAACTAAAATAAGTGTGTTTAGTATCATTTTAATGCCTGAAATTGGTCGAAATAAGCTTCTGAGTAGGAGAAAAAGTCTGTAAAAATCGCAATTTTGGTCACTCTGAGACTATAAAAAGTAGTTATACAACATGAGGCACAAACCAAATGACATTTTGAATACATTTTTCTACAGGCCAAAAAATCAATTTTCTGATGAAAAACGATGACCCGTGACCTGTCGAACTTTCTCCAAATGGTCAGAAATGATAATTTTTTAATGTTTAATTTTTTGACTGTAAATGAATATTGAATGTGAATTAGAACTCTTGGAACTAAAATAAGTGTGTTTAGAGTCATTTTAATGCCTAAAATTGGTTGAAATAGAAGCTTCTAAGTAGGAAAAAAAGTCTGTAAAAATGGCAATTTTGGTCACTTTGAGGCTATAAAAATAGTTATTCAACATGAGACACAATCCAAATGACATTTTGAATCAATTTTTCTACAGTCCAAAAAATCAATTTTCTGATGAAAAATGATGACCCGTGACCTGTCGAACTTTCTCCAAAAGGTCAGAAATGATAATTTTTTATTGTTTAATTTTTTTGACTGTAAATGAATATTGAATGTGAATTAGAACTCTTGGAACTAAAATAAGTGTGTTTAGAGTCATTTTAAACCCTGAAATTGGTCGAAATAGAAGCTTCTGAGTAGGAGAAAAAGTCTGTAAAAATGGCAATTTTGGTCACTTTGAGGCTAAAAAAATAGGTATTCAACATGAGGCACAATCCAAATGACATTTTGAATCAATTTTTCTACAGTCCAAAACATCAATTTTCTGATGAAAAACGATGGCCCGTGACCTGTCGAACTTTCTCCAAATGGTCAGAAATTATAATTTTTTCATTTTACATTTTTTGACTGTAAATGAATATTGAATGTGAATTAGAGATTTTGAAGCTAAAATAAGTGTGTTTAATGTCATTTTAATGCCTGAAATTGGTCGAAATAGAAGCTTCTGAGAAGGAGAAAAAGTCTGTAAAAATGGCAATTTTGGTCACATTGAGGCTATAAAAAGTAGTTATTCAACATGAGGCACAATCCAAATGACATTTTGAATCAATTTTTCTATAGTGCAAAAAATCAATTTTCTGATGAAAAACGATGACCCGTGACCTGTCGAAATTTCTCCAAATGGTCAGAAATGATCATTTTTTAATGTTTAATATTTTGACTGTAAATGAATATTGAATGTGAATTAGAACTCTTGGAACTAAAATAAGTGTGTTTAGTATCATTTTAATGCCTGAAATTGGTCGAAATAAGCTTCTGAGTAGGAGAAAAAGTCTGTAAAATCGCAATTTTGGTCACTTTGAGACTATAAAAAGTAGTTATTCAACATGAGGCACAAACCAAATGACATTTTGAATAAATTTTTCTACAGGCCAAAAATCAATTTTCTGATGAAAAACGATGACCCGTGACCTGTCGAACTTTTTCCACAAGGTCAGAAATGATCATTTTTTTTATGTTACATTTTTTGACTGTAGATTAATATTGAATGTGAATTAGAACTCTTGGAACTAAAATAGGTGTGTTTAGAGTCATTTTAATGCCTGAAATTGGTCGAAATAGAAGCTTCTGAGTAGGAGAAAAAGTCTGTAAAAATGGCAATTTTGGTCACATTGAGGCTATAAAAAGTAGTTATTCAACATGAGGCACAACCCAAATGACATTTTGAATACATTTTTCTACAGTCCAAAAAATCAATTTTCTGATGAAAAACGATGACCCGTGACCTGTCGAACTTTCTCCAAATGGTCAGAAATGATAATTTTTTAACGTTTAATTTTTTGACTGTAAATGAATATTGAATGTGAGTTAGAACTCTTGGAACTAAAATAGGTGTGTTTAGAGTCATTTTATTGCCTGAAATTGGTCTAAATAGAAGCTTCTGAGTAGGAGAAAAAGTCTATAAAAATGGCAATTTTGGTCACTTTGAGGCTAAAAAAATAGTTATTCAACATGAGCCACAATCCAAATGACATTTTGAATCAATTTTTCTACAGTCCAAAACATCAATTTTCTGATGAAAAATGATGGCCGTGACCTGTCGAACTTTCTTCAAATGGTCAGAAATTATAATTTTTTAATTTTACATTTTTTGACTGTAAATGAATATTGAATGTGAATTAGAAATTTTGAAGCTAAAATAAGTGTGTTTAATGTCATTTTAATGCCTGAAATTGGTCAAAATAGAAGCTTCTGAGTAGGAGAAAAAGTCTGTAAAAATGGCAATTTTGGTCACATTGAGGCTATAAAAAGTAGTTATTCAACATGAGGCACAATACAAATGACATTTTGAATCAATTTTTCTACAGTCCAAAAAATCAATTTTCTGATGAAAAACGATGACCCGTGACCTGTCGTACTTTATCCAAATGGTTAGAAATGATAATTTTTTAATGTTATATTTTTTGACTGTAAATGAATATTGAATGTGAATTAGAACTCTTGAAACTAAAATAAGTGTGTTTAAAGGATTTTAATGCCTGAAATTGGTCGAAATAGAAGCTTCTGAGTAGGAGAAAAAGTCTGTAACAATGGCAATTTTGGTCACTTTGATGCTATAAAATGTAGTTATTCAACATGAGACACAATCCAAATGACATTTTGAATCAATTTTTCTACAGTCCAAAAAATCAATTTTCTGATGAAAAACGATGACCCGTGACCTGTCGAACTTTCTCCAAATGGTCAGAAATGATAATTTTTTAAAGTCTAAAATTTTGATTGTAAATGAATATTGAATGTGAATTAGAACTCTTGGAACTAAAATAAGTGTGTTTAGTATCATTTTAATGCCTGAAATTGGTCGAAATAAGCTTCTGAGTAGGAGAAAAAGTCTGTAAAATCGCAATTTTGGTCACTTTGAGACTATAAAAAGTAGTTATTCAACATGAGGCACAAACCAAATGACATTTTGAATAAATTTTTCTACAGGCCAAAAAATCTATTTTCTGATGAAAAACGATGACCCGTGACCTGTCGAACTTTCTCCAAATGGTCAGAAATGATAATTTTTTAATGTTTAATTTTTTGACTGTAAATGAATATTGAATGTGAATTAGAACTCTTGGAACTAAAATAAGTGTGTTTAGAGTCATTTTAAACCCTGAAATTGGTCGAAATAGAAGCTTCTGAGTAGGAGAAAAAGTCTGTAAAAATGGCAATTTTGGTCACTTTGAGGCTAAAAAAATAGGTATTCAACATGAGGCACAATCCAAATGACATTTTGAATCAATTTTTCTACAGTCCAAAATATCAATTTTCTGATGAAAAACGATGGCCCGTGACCTGTCGAACTTTCTCCAAATGGTCAGAAATTATAATTTTTTAATTTTACATTTTTTGACTGTAAATGAATATTGAATGTGAAATAGAAATTTTGAAGCTAAAATAAGTGTGTTTAATGTCATTTTAATGCCTGAAATTGGTCGAAATAGAAGCTTCTGAGAAGGAGAAAAAGTCTGTAAAAATGGCAATTTTGGTCACATTGAGGCTATAAAAAGTAGTCATTCAAAATGAGGCACAATCCAAATGACATTTTGAATCAATTTTTCTATAGTCCAAAAAATCAATTTTCTGATGAAAAACGATGACCCGTGACCTGTCGAAATTTCTCCAAATGGTCAGAAATGATCATTTTTTAATGTTTAATTTTTTGACTGTAAATGAATATTGAATGTGAATCAGAACTCTTAGAACTTAAAAAATTGTGTTTAGAGTCATTTTAATGCCTGAAATTGGTCGAAATAAGCTTCTGAGTAGGAGAAAAAGTCTGTAAAATTGCAATTTTGGTCACTGTGAGACTATAAAAAGTAGTTATTCAACATGAGGCACAAACCAAATGACATTTTGAATAAACTTTTCTACAGGCCAAAAATCAATTTTCTGATGAAAAACGATGACCCGTGACCTGTCAAATTTTCTCCAAATGGTCAGAAATGATAATTTTTTAATGTTGAATTTTTTGACTGTAAATGAATATTGAATGTGAATTAGAACTCTTGGAACTAAAATAAGTGTGTTTAGTATCATTTTAATGCCTGAAATTGGTCGAAATAAGCTTCTGCGTAGGAGAAAAAGTCTGTAAAAATGGCAATTTTGGTCACTTTGAGACTGTTAAAAGTAGTTACTCAACATGAGGCACAAACCAAATGACATTTTGAATAAATTTTTCTACAGGCCAAAAATCAATTTTCTGATGAAAAACGATGACCCGTGACCTGTCGAACTTTCTCCAAATGGTCAGAAATGATAATTTTTTAATGTTGAATTTTTTGACTGTAAATGAATATTGAATGTGAATTAGAACTCTTGGAACTTAAAAAATTGTGTTTAGAGTCATTTTAATGCCTGGAATTGGTCGAAAGTGAAGCTTCTAAGTAGGAGAAAAAGTCTGTAAAAATTGCAATTTTGGTCACTTTGAGGTTATAAAAAGTAGTTATTCAACATGAGACACAATCCAAATTACATTTTGAATCAATTTTTCTACAGGCCAAAAAATCAATTTTCTGATGAAAATCGATGACCCGTGACCTGTCGAACTTTATCCAAATGGTCAGAAATGATAATTTTTTAAAGTCTAAAATTTTGATTGTAAATGAATATTGAATGTGAATTAGAACTCTTGGAACTAAAATAAGTGTGTTTAGTATCATTTTAATGCCTGAAATTGGTCGAAATAAGCTTCTGAGTAGGAGAAAAAGTCTGTAAAATCGCAATTTTGGTCACTTTGAGACTATAAAAAGTAGTTATTCAACATGAGGCACAAACCAAATGACATTTTGAATAAATTTTTCTACAGGCCAAAAAATCAATTTTCTGATGAAAAACGATGACCCGTGACCTGTCGAACTTTCTCCAAATGGTCAGAAATGATAATTTTTTAATGTTTAATTTTTTGACTGTAAATGAATATTGAATGTGAATTAGAACTCTTGGAACTTAAAAAATTGTGTTTAGAGTCATTTTAATGCCTGGAATTGGTCGAAATTGAAGCTTCTAAGTAGGAGAAAAAGTCTGTAAAAATGGCAATTTTGGTCACTTTGAGGTTATAAAAAGTAGTTATTCAACATGAGACACAATCCAAATTACATTTTGAATCAATTTTTCTACAGGCAAAAAATCAATTTTCTGATGAAAAACGATGACCCGTGACCTGTCGAACTTTATCCAAATGGTCAGAAATTATAATTTTTTAATGTTATATTTTTTGACTGTAAATGAATATTGAATGTGAATTAGAACTCTTGAAACTAAAATACGTGTGTTTTAAGTCATTTTAATGCCTGAAATTGGTCGAAATAGAAGCTTCTGAGTAGGAGAAAAAGTCTGTAAAAATGGCAATTTTGGTCACTTTGAGGCTATAAAATGTAGTTATTCAACATGAGACACAATCCAAATGACATTTTGAATCAATTTTTCTACAGTCCAAAAAATCAATTTTCTGATGAAAAACGATGACCCGTGACCTGTCGAACTTTCTCCAAGCGGTCAGAAATGATAATTTTTTAATGTTTAATTTTTTGACTGTAAATGAATATTGAATGTGAATTAGAACTCTTGGAACTAAAATAAGTGTGTTTAGTATCATTTTAATGCCTGAAATTGGTCGAAATAAGCTTCTGAGTAGGAGAAAAAGTCTGTAAAAATCGCAATTTTGGTCACTCTGAGACTATAAAAAGTAGTTATACAACATGAGGCACAAACCAAATGACATTTTGAATACATTTTTCTACAGGCCAAAAAATCAATTTTCTGATGAAAAACGATGACCCGTGACCTGTCGAACTTTCTCCAAATGGTCAGAAATGATAATTTTTTAATGTTTAATTTTTTGACTGTAAATGAATATTGAATGTGAATTAGAACTCTTGGAACTAAAATAAGTGTGTTTAGAGTCATTTTAATGCCTGAAATTGGTCAAAATAGAAGCTTTTAAGTAGGAGAAAAAGTCTGTAAAAATTGCAATTTTGGTCACTTTGAGGCTATAAAATGTGGTTATTCAACATGAGACACAATCCAAATGACATTTTGAATCAATTTTTCTACAGTCCAAAAAATCAATTTTCTGATGAAAAACGATGACCCGTGACCTGTCGAACTTTCTCCAAATGGTCAGAAATGATAATTTTTTAATGTTTAATTTTTTGACTGTAAATGAATATTGAATGTGAATTAGAACTCTTGGAACTAAAATAAGTGTGTTTAGAGTCATTTTAATGTCTAAAATTGGTTGAAATAGAAGCTTCTAAGTAGGAGAAAAAGTCTGTAAAAATGGCAATTTTGGTCACTTTGAGGCTATAAAAATAGTTATTCAACATGAGACACAATCCAAATGACATTTTGAATCAATTTTTCTACAGTCCAAAAAATCCACTTTCTGATGAAAAATGATGACCCGTGACCTGTCGAACTTTCTCCAAATGGTCAGAAATTATAATTTTTTAATTTTACATTTTTTGACTGTAAATGAATATTGAATGTGAATTAGAACTCTTGGAACTAAAATAAGTGTGTTTAGTATCATTTTAATGCCTGAAATTGGTCGAAATAAGCTTCTGAGTAGGAGAAAAAGTCTGTAAAATCGCAATTTTGGTCACTTTGAGACTATAAAAAGTAGTTATTCAACATGAGGCACAAACCAAATGACATTTTGAATAAATTTTTCTACAGGCCAAAAAATCAATTTTCTGATGAAAAACGATGACCCGTGACCTGTCGAACTTTCTCCAAATGGTCAGAAATGATAATTTTTTAATGTTTAATTTTTTGACTGTAAATGAATATTGAATGTGAATTAGAACTCTTGGAACTAAAATAAGTGTGTTTAGAGTCATTTTAATGCCTGAAATTGGTCAAAATAGAAGCTTTTAAGTAGGAGAAAAAGTCTGTAAAAATGGCAATTTTGGTCACTTTGAGGCTATAAAATGTGGTTATTCAACATGAGACACAATCCAAATGACATTTTGAATCAATTTTTCTACAGTCCAAAAAATCAATTTTCTGATGAAAAACGATGACCCGTGACCTGTCGAACTTTCTCCAAATGGTCAGAAATGATAATTTTTTAATGTTTAATTTTTTGACTGTAAATGAATATTGAATGTGAATTAGAACTCTTGGAACTAAAATAAGTGTGTTTAGAGTCATTTTAATGCCTAAAATTGGTTGAAATAGAAGCTTCTAAGTAGGAGAAAAAGTCTGTAAAAATGGCAATTTTGGTCACTTTGAGGCTATAAAAATAGTTATTCAACATGAGACACAATCCAAATGACATTTTGAATCAATTTTTCTACAGTCCAAAAAATCCATTTTCTGATGAAAAATGATGACCCGTGACCTGTCGAACTTTCTCCAAATGGTCAGAAATTATAATTTTTTAATTTTACATTTTTTGACTGTAAATGAATATTGAATGTGAATTAGAAATTTTGAAGCTAAAATAAGTGTGTTTAATGTCATTTTAATGCCTGAAATTGGTCGAAATAGAAGCTTCTGAGAAGGAGAAAAAGTCTGTAAAAATGGCAATTTTGGACACTTTGAGGCTATAAAAAGTAGTTATTCAACATGAGGACCAATCCAAATGACATTTTGAATCAATTTTTCTACAGTCCAAAACATCGATTTTCTGATGAAAAATGATGACCCGTGACCTGTCGAACTTTCTCCAAATGGTCAGAAATGATAATTTTTTAATGTTTAATTTTTTGACTGTAAATGAATATTGAATGTGAATTAGAACTCTTGGAACTAAAATAAGTGTGTTTAGAGTCATTTTAATGCCTAAAATTGGTTGAAATAGAAGCTTCTAAGTAGGAGAAAAAGTCTGTAAAAATGGCAATTTTGGTCACTTTGAGGCTATAAAAATAGTTATTCAACATGAGACACAATCCAAATGACATTTTGAATCAATTTTCTACAGTCCAAAAAGTCAATTTTCTGATGAAAAATGATGACCCGTGACCTGTCGAACTTTCTCCAAAAGGTCAGAAATGATAATTTTTTATTGTTTAATTTTTTTGACTGTAAATGAATATTGAATGTGAATTAGAACTCTTGGAACTAAAATAGGTGTGTTTAGAGTCATTTTAAACCCTGAAATTGGTCGAAATAGAAGCTTCTGAGTAGGAGAAAAAGTCTGTAAAAATGGCAATTTTGGTCACTTTGAGACTATAAAAAGTAGTTATTCAACATGAGGCACAAACCAAATGACATTTTGAATAAATTTTTCTACAGGCCAAAAAGTCAATTTTCTGATGAAAAACGATGACCCGTGACCTGTCGAACTTTCTCCAAATGGTCAGAAATGATAATTTTTTAATGTTTAATTTTTTGACTGTAAATGAATATTGAATGTGAATTAGAACTCTTGGAACTAAAATAAGTGTGTTTAGAGTCATTTTAATGCCTAAAATTGGTTGAAATGGAAGCTTCTAAGTAGGAGAAAAAGTCTGAAAAAATGGCAATTTTGGTCACTTTGAGGCTATAAAAATAGTTATTCAACATGAGGCACAAACCAAATGACATTTTGAATAAATTTTTCTACAGTCCAAAAATTCAATTTTCTAATGAAAAACGATGACCCGTGACCTGTCGAACTTTCTCCAAATGGTCAGAAATGATAATTTTTTAATGTTTAATTTTTTGACTGTAAATGAATATTGAATGTGAATTAGAACTCTTGGAACTAAAATAAGTGTGTTTAGAGTCATTTTAATGCCTAAAATTGGTTGAAATAGAAGCTTCTAAGTAGGAGAAAAAGTCTGTAAAAATGGCAATTTTGGTCACTTTGAGGCTATAAAAATAGTTATTCAACATGAGACACAATCCAAATGACATTTTGAATCAATTTTTCTACAGTCCAAAAAATGAATTTTCTGATGAAAAATGATGACCCGTGACCTGTCGAACTTTCTCCAAAAGGTCAGAAATGATAATTTTTTATTGTTTAATTTTTTTGACTGTAAATGAATATTGAATGTGAATTAGAACTCTTGGAACTAAAATAAGTGTGTTTAGAGTCATTTTAAACCCTGAAATTGGTCGAAATAGAAGCTTCTGAATAGGAGAAAAAGTCTGTAAAAATGGCAATTTTGGTCACTTTGAGGCTAAAAAAATAGGTATTCAACATGAGGCACAATCCAAATGACATTTTGAATCAATTTTTCTACAGTCCAAAACATCAATTTTCTGATGAAAAACGATGGCCTCTGACCTGTCGAACTTTCTCCAAATGGTCAGAAATTATAATTTTTTAATTTTACATTTTTTGACTGTAAATGAATATTGAATGTGAATTAGAAATTTTGAAGCTAAAATAAGTGTGTTTAATGTCATTTTAATGCCTGAAATTGGTCAAAATAGAAGCTTCTGAGTAGGAGAAAAAGTCTGTAAAAATTGCAATTTTGGTCACATTGAGGATATAAAAAGTAGTTATTCAACATGAGGCACAATCCAAATGACATTTTGAATAAATTTTTCTACAGTCCAAAAATTCAATTTTCTGATGAAAAACGATGACCCGTGACCTGTCGAACTTTCTCCAAATGGTCAGAAATGATAATTTTTTAATGTTTAATTTTTTGACTGTAAATGAATATTGAATGTGAATTAGAACTCTTGGAACTAAAATAAGTGTGTTTAGTATCATTTTAATGCCTGAAATTGGTCGAAATAAGCTTCTGAGTAGGAGAAAAAGTCTGTAAAATCGCAATTTTGGTCACTTTGAGACTATAAAAAGTAGTTATTCAACATGAGGCACAAACCAAATGACATTTTGAAAAACTTTTCTACAGGCCAAAAAATCAATTTTCTGATGAAAAACGATGACCCGTGACCTGTCGAACTTTCTCCAAATGGTCAGAAATGATAATTTTTTAATGTTTAATTTTTTTACTGTAAATGAATATTGAATGTGAATTAGAACTCTTGGAACTAAAATAAGTGTGTTTAGAGTCATTTTAATGCCTGAAATTGGTCAAAATAGAAGCTTCTAAGTAGGAGAAAAAGTCTGTAAAAATGGCAATTTTGGTCACTTTGAGGCTATAAAAATAGCTATTCAACATGAGACACAATCCAAATGACATTTTGAATCAATTTTTCTACAGTCCAAAAAATCCATTTTCTGATGAAAAATGATGACCCGTGACCTGTCGAACTTTCTCCAAAAGGTCAGAAATGATAATTTTTTATTGTTTAATTTTTTTGACTGTAAATGAATATTGAATGTGAATTAGAACTCTTGGAACTAAAATAAGTGTGTTTAGAGTCATTTTAAACCCTGAAATTGGTCGAAATAGAAGCTTCTGAGTAGGAGAAAAAGTCTGTAAAAATGGCAATTTTGGTCACTTTGAGGCTAAAAAAATAGGTATTCAACATGAGGCACAATCCAAATGACATTTTGAATCAATTTTTCTACAGTCCAAAACATCAATTTTCTGATGAAAAACGATGGCCCGTGACCTGTCGAACTTTCTCCAAATGGTCAGAAATTATAATTTTTTAATTTTATATTTTTTGACTGTAAATGAATATTGAATGTGAATTAGAAATTTTGAAGCTAAAATAAGTGTGTTTAATGTCATTTTAATGCCTGAAATTGGTCGAAATAGAAGCTTCTGAGAAGGAGAAAAAGTCTGTAAAAATGGCAATTTTGGTCACATTGAGGCTATAAAAAGTAGTTATTCAACATGAGGACCAATCCAAATGACATTTTGAATCAATTTTTCTACAGTCCAAAACATCAATTTTCTGATGAAAAACGATGACCCGTGACCTGTCGAACTTTCTCCAAATGGTCAGAAATGATAATTTTTTAATGTTTAAGTTTTTTGACTGTAAATGAATATTGAATGTGAATTAGAACTCTTGGAACTAAAATAAGTGTGTTTAGAGTCATTTTAATGCCTAAAATTGGTTGAAATAGAAGCTTCTAAGTAGGAGAAAAAGTCTGTAAAAATGGCAATTTTGGTCACTTTGAGGCTATAAAAATAGTTATTCAACATGAGACACAATCCAAATGACATTTTGAATCAATTTTCTACAGTCCAAAAAGTCAATTTTCTGATGAAAAATGATGACCCGTGACCTGTCGAACTTTCTCCAAAAGGTCAGAAATGATAATTTTTTATTGTTTAATTTTTTTGACTGTAAATGAATATTGAATGTGAATTAGAACTCTTGGAACTAAAATAAGTGTGTTTAGAGTCATTTTAAACCCTGAAATTGGTCGAAATAGAAGCTTCTGAGTAGGAGAAAAAGTCTGTAAAAATGGCAATTTTGGTCACTTTGAGACTATAAAAAGTAGTTATTCAACATGAGGCACAAACCAAATGACATTTTGAATAAATTTTTCTACAGGCCAAAAAGTCAATTTTCTGATGAAAAACGATGACCCGTGACCTGTCGAACTTTCTCCAAATGGTCAGAAATGATAATTTTTTAATGTTTAATTTTTTGACTGTAAATGAATATTGAATGTGAATTAGAACTCTTGGAACTAAAATAAGTGTGTTTAGAGTCATTTTAATGCCTGAAATTGGTCAAAATAGAAGCTTCTGAGTAGGAGAAAAAGTCTGTAAAAATTGCAATTTTGGTCACATTGAGGATATAAAAAGTAGTTATTCAACATGAGGCACAATCCAAATGACATTTTGAATACATTTTTCTATAGTCCAAAACATCAATTTTCTGATGAAAAACAATGACCCGTGACCTGTCGAACTTTCTCCAAATGGTCAGAAATGATAATTTTTTAATGTTTAATTTTTTGACTGTAAATGAATATTGAATGTGAATTAGAACTCTTGGAACTAAAATAAGTGTGTTTAGAGTCATTTTAATGCCTAAAATTGGTTGAAATAGAAGCTTCTAAGTAGGAGAAAAAGTCTGTAAAAATTGCAATTTTGGTCACATTGAGGATATAAAAAGTAGTTATTCAACATGAGGCACAATCCAAATGACATTTTGAATACATTTTTCTATAGTCCAAAACATCAATTTTCTGATGAAAAACAATGACCCGTGACCTGTCGAACTTTCTCCAAAAGGTCAGAAATGATAATTTTTTATTGTTTAATTTTTTTGATTGTAAATGAATATTGAATGTGAATTAGAACTCTTGGAACTAAAATAAGTGTGTTTAGTATCATTTTAATGCCTGAAATTGGTCGAAATAAGCTTCTGAGTAGGAGAAAAAGTCTGTAAAATCGCAATTTTGGTCACTTTGAGACTATAAAAAGTAGTTATTCAACATGAGGCACAAACCAAATGACATTTTGAATAAATTTTTCTACAGGCCAAAAAATCAATTTTCTGATGAAAAACGATGACCCGTGACCTGTAGAACTTTCTCCAAATGGTCAGAAATGATAATTTTTTAATGTTTAATTTTTTGACTGTAAATGAATATTGAATGTGAATTAGAACTCTTGGAACTAAAATAAGTGTGTTTAGAGTCATTTTAAACCCTGAAATTGGTCGAAATAGAAGCTTCTGAGTAGGAGAAAAAGTCTGTAAAAATGGCAATTTTGGTCACTTTGAGGCTAAAAAAATAGGTATTCAACATGAGGCACAATCCAAATGACATTTTGAATCAATTTTTCTACAGTCCAAAATATCAATTTTCTGATGAAAAACGATGGCCCGTGACCTGTCGAACTTTCTCCAAATGGTCAGAAATTATAATTTTTTAATTTTACATTTTTTGACTGTAAATGAATATTGAATGTGAAATAGAAATTTTGAAGCTAAAATAAGTGTGTTTAATGTCATTTTAATGCCTGAAATTGGTCGAAATAGAAGCTTCTGAGAAGGAGAAAAAGTCTGTAAAAATGGCAATTTTGGTCACATTGAGGCTATAAAAAGTAGTCATTCAACATGAGGCACAATCCAAATGACATTTTGAATCAATTTTTCTATAGTCCAAAAAATCAATTTTCTGATGAAAAACGATGACCCGTGACCTGTCGAAATTTCTCCAAATGGTCAGAAATGATCATTTTTTAATGTTTAATTTTTTGACTGTAAATGAATATTGAATGTGAATCAGAACTCTTAGAACTTAAAAAATTGTGTTTAGAGTCATTTTAATGCCTGAAATTGGTCGAAATAAGCTTCTGAGTAGGAGAAAAAGTCTGTAAAATTGCAATTTTGGTCACTGTGAGACTATAAAAAGTAGTTATTCAACATGAGGCACAAACCAAATGACATTTTGAATAAATTTTTCTACAGGCCAAAAATCAATTTTCTGATGAAAAACGATGACCCGTGACCTGTCAAACTTTCTCCAAATGGTCAGAAATGATAATTTTTTAATGTTTAATTTTTTGACTGTAAATGAATATTGAATGTGAATTAGAACTCTTGGAACTAAAATAAGTGTGTTTAGTATCATTTTAATGCCTGAAATTGGTCGAAATAAGCTTCTGAGTAGGAGAAAAAGTCTGTAAAAATGGCAATTTTGGTCACTTTGAGACTGTTAAAAGTAGTTACTCAACATGAGGCACAAACCAAATGACATTTTGAATACATTTTTCTACAGGCCAAAAATCAATTTTCTGATGAAAAACGATGACCCGTGACCTGTCGAACTTTCTCCAAATGGTCAGAAATGATAATTTTTTAATGTTGAATTTTTTGACTGTAAATGAATATTGAATGTGAATTAGAACTCTTGGAACTTAAAAAATTGTGTTTAGAGTCATTTTAATGCCTGGAATTGGTCGAAATTGAAGCTTCTAAGTAGGAGAAAAAGTCTGTAAAAATGGCAATTTTGGTCACTTTGAGGTTATAAAAAGTAGTTATTCAACATGAGACACAATCCAAATTACATTTTGAATCAATTTTTCTACAGGCCAAAAAATCAATTTTCTGATGAAAATCGATGACCCGTGACCTGTCGAACTTTATCCAAATGGTCAGAAATGATAATTTTTTAAAGTCTAAAATTTTGATTGTAAATGAATATTGAATGTGAATTAGAACTCTTGGAACTAAAATAAGTGTGTTTAGTATCATTTTAATGCCTGAAATTGGTCGAAATAAGCTTCTGAGTAGGAGAAAAAGTCTGTAAAATCGCAATTTTGGTCACTTTGAGACTATAAAAAGTAGTTATTCAACATGAGGCACAAACCAAATGACATTTTGAATAAATTTTTCTACAGGCCAAAAAATCCATTTTCTGATGAAAAACGATGACCCGTGACCTGTCGAACTTTCTCCAAATGGTCAGAAATGATAATTTTTTAATGTTTAATTTTTTGACTGTAAATGAATATTGAATGTGAATTAGAACTCTTGGAACTTAAAAAATTGTGTTTAGAGTCATTTTAATGCCTGGAATTGGTCGAAATTGAAGCTTCTAAGTAGGAGAAAAAGTCTGTAAAAATGGCAATTTTGGTCACTTTGAGGTTATAAAAAGTTGTTATTCAACATGAGACACAATCCAAATTACATTTTGAATCAATTTTTCTACAGGCCAAAAAATCAATTTTCTGATGAAAAACGATGACCCGTGACCTGTCGAACTTTATCCAAATGGTCAGAAATTATAATTTTTTAATGTTATATTTTTTGACTGTAAATGAATATTGAATGTGAATTAGAACTCTTGAAACTAAAATACGTGTGTTTAAAGTCATTTTAATGCCTGAAATTGGTCGAAATAGAAGCTTCTGAGTAGGAGAAAAAGTCTGTAAAAATGGCAATTTTGGTCACTTTGAGGCTATAAAATGTAGTTATTCAACATGAGACACAATCCAAATGACATTTTGAATCAATTTTTCTACAGTCCAAAAAATCAATTTTCTGATGAAAAACGATGACCTGTCGAACTTTCTCCAAACGGTCAGAAATGATAATTTTTTAATGTTTAATTTTTTGACTGTAAATGAATATTGAATGTGAATTAGAACTCTTGGAACTAAAATAAGTGTGTTTAGTATCATTTTAATGCCTGAAATTGGTCGAAATAAGCTTCTGAGTAGGAGAAAAAGTCTGTAAAAATCGCAATTTTGGTCACTCTGAGACTATAAAAAGTAGTTATTCAACATGAGGCACAAACCAAATGACATTTTGAATACATTTTTCTACAGGCCAAAAAATCTATTTTCTGATGAAAAACGATGACCCGTGACCTGTCGAACTTTCTCCAAATGGTCAGAAATGATAATTTTTTAATGTTTAATTTTTTGACTGTAAATGAATATTGAATGTGAATTAGAACTCTTGGAACTAAAATAAGTGTGTTTAGAGTCATTTTAATGCCTAAAATTGGTTGAAATAGAAGCTTCTAAGTAGGAGAAAAAGTCTGTAAAAATGGCAATTTTGGTCACTTTGAGGCTATAAAAATAGTTATTCAACATGAGACACAATCCAAATGACATTTTGAATCAATTTTTCTACAGTCCAAAAAATCCATTTTCTGATGAAAAATGATGACCCGTGACCTGTCGAACTTTCTCCAAAAGGTAAGAAATGATAATTTTTTATTGTTTAATTTTTTTGACTGTAAATGAATATTGAATGTGAATTAGAACTCTTGGAACTAAAATAAGTGTGTTTAGAGTCATTTTAAACCCTGAAATTGGTCGAAATAGAAGCTTCTGAGTAGGAGAAAAAGTCTGTAAAAATGGCAATTTTGGTCACTTTGAGGCTAAAAAAATAGGTATTCAACATGAGGCACAATCCAAATGACATTTTGAATCAATTTTTCTACAGTCCAAAACATCAATTTTCTGATGAAAAACGATGGCCCGTGACCTGTCGAACTTTCTCCAAATGGTCAGAAATTATAATTTTTTAATTTTACATTTTGTGACTGTAAATGAATATTGAATGTGAATTAGAAATTTTGAAGCTAAAATAAGTGTGTTTAATGTCATTTTAATGCCTGAAATTGGTCGAAATAGAAGCTTCTGAGAAGGAGAAAAAGTCTGTAAAAATGGCAATTTTGGTCACATTGAGGCTATAAAAAGTAGTTATTCAACATGAGGCACAATCCAAATGACATTTTGAATCAATTTTTCTATAGTCCAAAAAATCAATTTTCTGATGAAAAACGATGACCCGTGACCTGTCGAAATTTCTCCAAATGGTCAGAAATGATCATTTTTTAATGTTTAATATTTTGACTGTAAATGAATATTGAATGTGAATTAGAACTCTTGGAACTAAAATAAGTGTGTTTAGTATCATTTTAATGCCTGAAATTGGTCGAAATAAGCTTCTGAGTAGGAGAAAAAGTCTGTAAAATCGCAATTTTGGTCACTTTGAGACTATAAAAAGTAGTTATTCAACATGAGGCACAAACCAAATGACATTTTGAATAAATTTTTCTACAGGCCAAAAATCAATTTTCTGATGAAAAACGATGACCCGTGACCTGTCGAACTTTTTCCACAAGGTCAGAAATGATCATTTTTTTTATGTTACATTTTTTGACTGTAGATTAATATTGAATGTGAATTAGAACTCTTGGAACTAAAATAGGTGTGTTTAGAGTCATTTTAATGCCTGAAATTGGTCGAAATAGAAGCTTCTGAGTAGGAGAAAAAGTCTGTAAAAATGGCAATTTTGGTCACATTGAGGCTATAAAAAGTAGTTATTCAACATGAGGCACAACCCAAATGACATTTTGAATACATTTTTCTACAGTCCAAAAAATCAATTTTCTGATGAAAAACGATGACCCGTGACCTGTGGAACTTTCTCCAAATGGTCAGAAATGATAATTTTTTAACGTTTAATTTTTTGACTGTAAATGAATATTGAATGTGAGTTAGAACTCTTGGAACTAAAATAGGTGTGTTTAGAGTCATTTTATTGCCTGAAATTGGTCTAAATAGAAGCTTCTGAGTAGGAGAAAAAGTCTATAAAAATGGCAATTTTGGTCACTTTGTAGCTAAAAAAATAGTTATTCAACATGAGGCACAATCCAAATGACATTTTGAATCAATTTTTCTACAGTCCAAAACATCAATTTTCTGATGAAAAACGATGGCCGTGACCTGTCGAACTTTCTTCAAATGGTCAGAAATTATAATTTTTTAATTTTACATTTTTTGACTGTAAATGAATATTGAATGTGAATTAGAAATTTTGAAGCTAAAATAAGTGTGTTTAATGTCATTTTAATGCCTGAAATTGGTCAAAATAGAAGCTTCTGAGAAGGAGAAAAAGTCTGTAAAAATGGCAATTTTGGTCACATTGAGGCTATAAAAAGTAGTTATTCAACATGAGACACAATCCAAATGACATTTTGAATCAATTTTTCTACAGTCCAAAAAATCAATTTTCTGATGAAAAACGATGACCCGTGACCTGTCGAACTTTATCCAAATGGTTAGAAATGATAATTTTTTAATGTTATATTTTTTGACTGTAAATGAATATTGAATGTGAATTAGAACTCTTGAAACTAAAATACGTGTGTTTAAAGGTATTTTAATGCCTGAAATTGGTCGAAATAGAAGCTTCTGTGTAGGAGAAAAAGTCTGTAAAAATGGCAATTTTGGTCACTTTGATGCTATAAAATGTAGTTATTCAACATGAGACACAATCCAAATGACATTTTGAATCAATTTTTCTACAGTCCAAAAAATCAATTGCCTGATGAAAAACGATGACCCGTGACCTGTCGAACTTTCTCCAAATGGTCAGAAATGATAATTTTTTAATGTCTAAAATTTTGATTGTAAATGAATATTGAATGTGAATTAGAACTCTTGGAACTAAAATAAGTGTGTTTAGTATCATTTTAATGCCTGAAATTGGTCGAAATAAGCTTCTGAGTAGGAGAAAAAGTCTGTAAAATCGCAATTTTGGTCACTTTGAGACTATAAAAAGTAGTTATTCAACATGAGGCACAAACCAAATGACATTTTGAATACATTTTTCTACAGGCCAAAAAATCAATTTTCTGATGAAAAACGATGACCCGTGACCTGTCGAACTTTCTCCAAATGGTCAGAAATGATAATTTTGTAATGTTTAATTTTTTGACTGTAAATGAATATTGAATATGAATTAGAACTCTTGGAACTAAAATAAGTGTGTTTAGAGTCATTTTAAACCCTGAAATTGGTCGAAATAGAAGCTTCTGAGTAGGAGAAAAAGTCTGTAAAAATGGCAATTTTGGTCACTTTGAGGCTAAAAAAATAGGTATTCAACATGAGGCACAATCCAAATGACATTTTGAATCAATTTTTCTACAGTCCAAAATATCAATTTTCTGATGAAAAACGATGGCCCGTGACCTGTCGAACTTTCTCCAAATGGTCAGAAATGATAATTTTTTAATTTTACATTTTTTGACTGTAAATGAATATTGAATGTGAATTAGAACTCTTGGAACTAAAATAAGTGTGTTTAGAGTCATGTTAATGCCTAAAATTGGTTGAAATAGAAGCTTCTAAGTAGGAGAAAAAGTCTGTAAAAATGGCAATTTTGGTCACTTTGAGGCTATAAAAATAGTTATTCAACATGAGACACAATCCAAATGACATTTTGAATCAATTTTTCTACAGTCCAAAAAATCAATTTTCTGATGAAAAATGATGACCCGTGACCTGTCGAACTTTCTCCAAAAGGTCAGAAATGAAATTTTTTTATTGTTTAATTTTTTTGACTGTAAATGAATATTGAATGTGAATTAGAACTCTTGGAACTAAAATAAGTGTGTTTAGAGTCATTTTAAACCCTGAAATTGGTCGAAATAGAAGCTTCTGAATAGGAGAAAAAGTCTGTAAAAATGGCAATTTTGGTCACTTTGAGGCTAAAAAAATAGGTATTCAACATGAGGCACAATCCAAATGACATTTTGAATCAATTTTTCTACAGTCCAAAACATCAATTTTCTGATGAAAAACGATGGCCTCTGACCTGTCGAACTTTCTCCAAATGGTCAGAAATTATAATTTTTTAATTTTACATTTTTTGACTGTAAATGAATATTGAATGTGAATTAGAAATTTTGAAGCTAAAATAAGTGTGTTTAATGTCATTTTAATGCCTGAAATTGGTCGAAATAGAAGCTTCTGAAAAGGAGAAAAAGTCTGTAAAAATGGCAATTTTGGTCACATTGAGGCTATAAAAAGTAGTTATTCAACATGAGGCACAATCCAAAGGACATTTTGAATCAATTTTTCTATAGTCCAAAAAATCAATTTTCTGATGAAAAACGATGACCAGTGACCTGTCGAAATTTTTCCAAATGGTCAGAAATTATCATTTTTTAATGTTTAATATTTTGACTGTAAATGAATATTGAATGTGAATTAGAACTCTTGGAACTAAAATAAGTGTGTTTAGTATCATTTTAATGCCTGAAATTGGTCGAACTAAGCTTCTGAGTAGGAGAAAAAGTCTGTAAAATCGCAATTTTGGTCACTTTGAGACTATAAAAAGTAGTTATTCAACATGAGGCACAAACCAAATGACATTTTGAATAAATTTTTCTACAGGCCAAAAATCAATTTTCTGATGAAAAACGATGACCCGTGACCTGTCGAACTTTCTCCAAATGGTCAGAAATGATAATTTTTTAATGTTTAATTTTTTGACTGTAAATGAATATTGAATGTGAATTAAAACTCTTGGAACTAAAATGTGTTTAGAGTCATTTTAATGCCTGAAATTGGTCAAAATAGAAGCTTCTGAGTAGGAGAAAAAGTCTGTAAAAATTGCAATTTTGGTCACATTGAGGATATAAAAAGTAGCTATTCAACATGAGGCACAATCCAAATGACATTTTGAATAAATTTTTCTACAGTCCAAAAATTCAATTTTCTGATGAAAAACGATGACCCGTGACCTGTCGAACTTTTTCCACAAGCTCAGAAATGATCATTTTTTTTATGTTACATTTTTTGACTGTAGATTAATATTGAATGTGAATTAGAACTCTTGGAACTAAAATAGGTGTGTTTAGAGTCATTTTAATGCCTGAAATTGGTTGAAATAGAAGCTTCTGAGTAGGAGAAAAAGTCTGTAAAATGGCAATTTTGGTCACTTTGAGGCTATAAAATGTAGTTATTCAACATGAGACACAATCCAAATGACATTTTGAATCAATTTTTCTACAGTCCAAAAAATCAATTTTCTGATGAAAAACGATGACCCGTGACCTGTCGAACTTTCTCCAAATGGTCAGAAATGATAATTTTTTAATGTTTAATTTTTTGACTGTAAATGAATATTGAATGTGAATTAGAACTCTTGGAACTAAAATAAGTGTGTTTAGTATCATTTTAATGCCTGAAATTGGTCGAAATAAGCTTGTGAGTAGGAGAAAAAGTCTGTAAAATCGCAATTTTGGTCACTTTGAGACTATAAAAAGTAGTTATTCAACATGAGGCACAAACCAAATGACATTTTGAAAAAAATTTCTACAGGCCAAAAAATCAATTTTCTGATGAAAAACGATGACCCGTGACCTGTCGAACTTTCTCCAAATGGTCAGAAATGATAATTTTTTAATGTTTAATTTTTTGACTGTAAATGAATATTGAATGTGAATTAGAACTCTTGGAACTAAAATAAGTGTGTTTAGAGTCATTTTAATGCCTGAAATTGGTCAAAATAGAAGCTTCTAAGTAGGAGAAAACGTCTGTAAAAATGGCAATTTTGGTCACTTTGAGGCTATAAAAATAGCTATTCAACATGAGACACAATCCCAATGACATTTTGAATCAATTTTTCTACAGTCCAAAAAATCCATTTTCTGATGAAAAATGATGACCCGTGACCTGTCGAACTTTCTCCAAAAGGTCAGAAATGATAATTTTTTATTGTTTAATTTTTTTGACTGTAAATGAATATTGAATGTGAATTAGAACTCTTGGAACTAAAATAAGTGTGTTTAGAGTCATTTTAAACCCTGAAATTGGTCGAAATAGAAGCTTCTGAGTAGGAGAAAAAGTCTGTAAAAATGGCAATTTTGGTCACTTTGAGGCTAAAAAAATAGGTATTCAACATGAGGCACAATCCAAATGACATTTTGAATCAATTTTTCTACAGTCCAAAACATCAATTTTCTGATGAAAAACGATGGCCCGTGACCTGTCGAACTTTCTCCAAATGGTCAGAAATTATAATTTTTTAATTTTACATTTTTTGACTGTAAATGAATATTGAATGTGAATTAGAAATTTTGAAGCTAAAATAAGTGTGTTTAATGTCATTTTAATGCCTGAAATTGGTCGAAATAGAAGCTTCTGAGAAGGAGAAAAAGTCTGTAAAAATGGCAATTTTGGTCACATTGAGGCTATAAAAAGTAGTTATTCAACATGAGGACCAATCCAAATGACATTTTGAATCAATTTTTCTACAGTCCAAAACATCGATTTTCTGATGAAAAACGATGACCCGTGACCAGTCGAACTTTCTCCAAATGGTCAGAAATGATAATTTTTTAATGTTTAATTTTTTGACTGTAAATGAATATTGAATGTGAATTAGAACTCTTGGAACTAAAATAAGTGTGTTTAGAGTCATTTTAATGCCTAAAATTGGTTGAAATAGAAGCTTCTAGGTAGGAGAAAAAGTCTGTAAAAATGGCAATTTTGGTCACTTTGAGGCTATAAAAATAGTTATTCAACATGAGACACAATCCAAATGACATTTTGAATCAATTTTCTACAGTCCAAAAAGTCAATTTTCTGATGAAAAATGATGACCCGTGACCTGTCGAACTTTCTCCAAAAGGTCAGAAATGATAATTTTTTATTGTTTAATTTTTTTGACTGTAAATGAATATTGAATGTGAATTAGAACTCTTGGAACTAAAATAAGTGTGTTTAGAGTCATTTTAAACCCTGAAATTGGTCGAAATAGAAGCTTCTGAGTAGGAGAAAAAGTCTGTAAAAATTGCAATTTTGGTCACATTGAGGATATAAAAAGTAGTTATTCAACATGAGGCACAATCCAAATGACATTTTGAATACATTTTTCTACAGTCCAAAACATCAATTTTCTGATGAAAAACGATGACCCGTGACCTGTCGAACTTTCTCCAAATGGTCAGAAATGATAATTTTTTAATGTTTAATTTTTTGACAGTAAATGAATATTGAATGTGAATTAGAACTCTTGGAACTAAAATAAGTGTGTTTAGAGTCATTTTAATGCCTAAAATTGGTTGAAATAGAAGCTTCTAAGTAGGAGAAAAAGTCTGTAAAAATGGCAATTTTGGTCACTTTGAGGCTATAAAAATAGTTATTCAACATGAGACACAATCCAAATGACATTTTGAATCAATTTTTCTACAGTCCAAAAAATCAATTTTCTGATGAAAAATGATGACCCGTGACCTGTCGAACTTTCTCCAAAAGGTCAGAAATGATAATTTTTTATTGTTTAATTTTTTTGACTGTAAATGAATATTGAATGTGAATTAGAACTCTTGGAACTAAAATAAGTGTGTTTAGAGGCATTTTAAACCCTGAAATTGGTCGAAATAGAAGCTTCTGTATAGGAGAAAAAGTCTGTAAAAATGGCAATTTTTGTCACATTGAGGCTATAAAAAGTAGTTATTCAACATGAGGCACAAACCAAATGACATTTTGAATAAATTTTTCTACAGGCCAAAAATCAATTTTCTGATGAAAAACGATGACCCGTAACCTGTCGAACTTTTTCCACAAGGTCAGAAATGATCATTTTTTTTATGTTACATTTTTTGACTGTAGATTAATATTGAATGTGAATTAGAACTCTTGGAACTAAAATAGGTGTGTTTAGAGTCATTTTAATGCCTGAAATTGGTCGAAATAGAAGCTTCTGAGTAGGAGAAAAAGTCTGTAAAAATGGCAATTTTGGTCACATTGAGGCTATAAAAAGTAGTTATTCAACATGAGGCACAACCCAAATGACATTTTGAATACATTTTTCTACAGTCCAAAAAATCAATTTTCTGATGAAAAACGATGACCCGTGACCTGTCAAACTTTCTGCAAATGGTCAGAAATGATAATTTTTTAACGTTTAATTTTTTTACTGTAAATGAATATTGAATGTGAATTAGAACTCTTGAAACTAAAATAAGTGTGTTTAAATTCATTTTAATGCCTGAAATTTGTCGAAATAGAAGCTTCTGAGTAGGAGAAAAAGTCTGTAAAAATGGCAATTTTGGTCACATTGAGGATATAAAAAGTAGTTATTCAACATGAGGCACAATCCAAATGACATTTTGAATAAATTTTTCTACAGTCCAAAAATTCAATTTTCTGATGAAAAACGATGACCCGTGACCTGTCGAACTTTCTCCAAATGGTCAGAAATTATAATTTTTTAATTTTACATTTTTTGACTGGAAATGAATATTGAATGTGAATTAGAAATTTTGAAGCTAAAATAAGTGTGTTTAATGTCATTTAAATGCCTGAAATTGGTCAAAATAGAAGCTTCTGAGAAGGAGAAAAAGTCTGTAAAAATGGCAATTTTGGTCACATTGAGGCTATAAAAAGTAGTTATTCAACATGAGGCACAATCCAAATGACATTTTGAATCAATTTTTCTATAGTCCAAAAAATCAATTTTCTGATGAAAAACGATGACCCGTGACCTGTCGAAATTTCTCCAAATGGTCAGAAATGATCATTTTTTAATGTTTAATTTTTTGACTGTAAATGAATATTGAATGTGAATCAGAACTCTTGGAACTTAAAAAATTGTGTTTAGAGTCATTTTAATGCCTGAAATTGGTCGAAATTGAAGCTTTTAAGTAGGAGAAAAAGTCTGTAAAAATGGCAATTTTGGTCACTTTGAGGCTATAAAAATAGTTATTCAACATGAGACACAATCCAAATGACATTTTGAATCAATTTTTCTACAGTCCAAAAAATCAATTTTCTGATGAAAAATGATGACCCGTGACCTGTCGAACTTTCTCCAAAAGGTCAGAAATGATAATTTTTTATTGTTTAATTTTTTTGACTGTAAATGAATATTGAATGTGAATTAGAACTCTTGGAACTAAAATAAGTGTGTTTAGAGTCATTTTAAACCCTGAAATTGGTCGAAATAGAAGCTTCTGAGTAGGAGAAAAAGTCTGTAAAAATGGCAATTTTGGTCACTTTGAGGTTATAAAAAGTAGTTATTCAACATGAGACACAATCCAAATTACATTTTGAATCAATTTTTCTACAGGCCAAAAAATCAATTTTCTGATGAAAAACGATGACCCATGACCTGTCGAACTTTATCCAAATGGTCAGAAAGGATAATTTTTTAATGTTATATTTTTTGACTGTAAATGAATATTGAATGTGAATTAGAACTCTTGAAACTAAAATACGTGTGTTTAAAGTCATTTTAATGCCTGAAATTGGTCGAAATAGAAGCTTCTGAGTAGGAGAAAAAGTCTGTAAAAATGGCAATTTTGGTCACTTTGAGGCTATAAAATGTAGTTATTCAACATGAGACACAATCCAAATGACATTTTGAATCAATTTTTCTACAGTCCAAAAAATCAATTTTCTGATGAAAAACGATGACCCGTGACCTGTCGAACTTTCTCCAAATGGTCAGAAATGATAATTTTTTAATGTTTAATTTTTTGACTGTAAATTAATATTGAATGTGAATTAGAACTCTTGGAACTAAAATAAGTGTGTTTAGTATCATTTTAATGCCTGAAATTGGTCGAAATAAGCTTCTGAGTAGGAGAAAAAGTCTGTAAAATCGCAATTTTGGTCACTTTGAGACTATAAAAAGTAGTTATTCAACATGAGGCACAAACCAAATGACATTTAGAATAAATTTTTCTACAGGCCAAAAAATCAATTTTCTGATGAAAAACGATGACCCGTGACCTGTCGAACTTTCTCCAAATGGTCAGAAATGATAATTTTTTAATGTTTAATTTTTTGACTGTAAATGAATATTGAATGTGAATTAGAACTCTTGGAACTAAAATAAGTGTGTTTAGAGTCATTTTAATGCCTGAAATTGGTCGAAATGGAAGCTTCTGAGTAGGAGAAAAAGTCTGTAAAAATGGCAATTTTGGTCACATTGAGGCTATAAAAAGTAGTTATTCAACATGAGGCACAACCCAAATGACATTTTGAATACATTTTTCTACAGTCCAAAAAATCAATTTTCTGATGAAAAACGATGACCCGTGACCTGTCAAACTTTCTCCAAATGGTCAGAAATGATAATTTTTTAACGTTTAATTTTTTGACTGTAAATGAATATTGAATGTGAATTAGAACTCTTGCAACTAAAATAAGTGTGTTTAAATTCATTTTAATGCCTGAAATTTGTCGAAATAGAAGCTTCTGAGTAGGAGAAAAAGTCTGTAAAAATGGCAATTTTGGTCACATTGAGGCTATAAAAAGTAGTTATTCAACATGAGGCACCATCCAAATGACATTTTGAATCAATTTTTCTACAGTCCAAAAAATCAGTTTTCTGATGAAAAATGATGACCCGTGACCTGTTGAACTTTCTCCAAATGGTCAGAAATGATCAATTTTTATGTTAAATTTTTGGACTGTAAATGAATATTAAATGTGAATTAGAACTCTTGGAACTAAAATAGGTGTGTTTAGAGTCATTTTATTGCCTGAAATTGGTCTAAATAGAAGCTTCTGAGTAGGAGAAAAAGTCTGTAAAAATGGCAATTTTGGTCACTTTGAGGATATAAAAAGTAGTTATTCAACATGAGGCACAACCCAAATGACATTTTGAATACATTTTTCTACAGTCCAAAAAATCAATTTTCTGATGAAAAATGATGACCCGTGACCTGTCAAACTTTCTCCAAAAGGTCAGAAATGATCATTTTTTATTGTTTAATTTTTTTGACTGTAAATGAATATTGAATGTGAATTAGAACTCTTGGAACTAAAATAAGTGTGTTTAGAGTCATTTTAAACCCTGAAATTGGTCGAAATAGAAGCTTCTGAGTAGGAGAAAAAGTCTGTAAAAATGGCAATTTTGGTCACTTTGAGGCTAAAAAAATAGTTATTCAACTTGAGGCACAATCCAAATGACATTTTGAATCAATTTTTCTATAGTCCAAAAAATCAATTTTCTGATGAAAAACGATGACCCGTGACCTGTCGAAATTTCTCCAAATGGTCAGAAATGATCATTTTTTAATGTTTAATTTTTTGACTGTAAATGAATATTGAATGTGAATCAGAACTCTTGGAACTTAAAAAATTGTGTTTAGAGTCATTTTAATGCCTGAAATTGGTCGAAATTGAAGCTTTTAAGTAGGAGAAAAAGTCTGTAAAAATGGCAATTTTGGTCACTTTGAGGCTATAAAAATAGTTATTCAACATGAGACACAATCCAAATGACATTTTGAATCAATTTTTCTACAGTCCAAAAAATCAATTTTCTGATGAAAAATGATGACCCGTGACCTGTCGAACTTTCTCCAAAAGGTCAGAAATGATAATTTGTTATTGTTTAATTTTTTTGACTGTAAATGAATATTGAATGTGAATTAGAACTCTTGGAACTAAAATAAGTGTGTTTAGAGTCATTTTAAACCCTGAAATTGATCGAAATAGAAGCTTCTGAGTAGGAGAAAAAGTCTGTAAAAATGGCAATTTTGGTCACTTTGAGGCTAAAAAAATAGGTATTCAACATGAGGCACAATCCAAATGACATTTTGAATCAATTTTTCTACAGTCCAAAACATCAATTTTCTGATGAAAAACGATGGCCCGTGACCTGTCGAACTTTCTCCAAATGGTCAGAAATTATAATTTTTTAATTTTACATTTTTTGACTGTAAATGAATATTGAATGTGAATTAGAAATTTTGAAGCTTAAGTGTGTTTAATGTCATTTTAATGCCTGAAATTGGTCAAAATAGAAGCTTCTGAGAAGGAGAAAAAGTCTGTAAAAATGGCAATTTTGGTCACATTGAGGCTATAAAAAGTAGTTATTCAACATGAGGCACAATACAAATGACATTTTGAATCAATTTTTCTATAGTCCAAAAAATCAATTTTCTGATGAAAAACGATGACCCGTGACCTGTCGAAATTTCTCCAAATGGTCAGAAATGATCATTTTTTAATGTTAAATTTTTTGACTGTAAATGAATATTGAATGTGAATTAGAACTCTTGGAACTTAAAAAATTGTGTTTAGAGTCATTTTAATGCCTGGAATTGGTCGAAATTGAATCTTCTAAGTAGGAGAAAAAGTCTGTAAAAATGGCAATTTTGGTCACTTTGAGGCTATAAAATGTAGTTATTCAACATGAGACACAATCCAAATGACATTTTGAATCAAGTTTTCTACAGTCCAAAAAATTAATTTTCTGAAGAAAAACGATGACCCGTGACCTGTCGAACTTTCTCCAAATGGTCAGAAATGATAATTTTTTAATGTTTAATTTTTTGACTGTAAATTAATATTGAATGTGAATTAGAACTCTTGGAACTAAAATACGTGTGTTTAGTATCATTTTAATGCCTGAAATTGGTCGAAATAAGCTTCTGAGTAGGAGAAAAAGTCTGTAAAATCGCAATTTTGGTCACTTTGAGACTATAAAAAGTAGTTATTCAACATGAGGCACAAACCAAATGACATTTTGAATACATTTTTCTACAGGCCAAAAAATCAATTTTCTGATGAAAAACGATGACCCGTGACCTGTCGAACTTTCTCCAAATGGTCAGAAATGATAATTTTTTAATGTTTAATTTTTTAACTGTAAATGAATATTGAATGTGAATTAGAACTCTTGGAACTAAAATAAGTTTGTTTAGTATCATTTTAATGCCTGAAATTGGTCGAAATAAGCTTCTGAGTAGGAGAAAAAGTCTGTAAAATCGCAATTTTGATCACTTTGAGACTATAAAAAGTAGTTACTCAACATGAGGCACAAACCAAATGACATTTTGAATAAATTTTTCTACAGGCCAAAAATCAATTTTCTGATGAAAAACGATGACCCGTGACCTGTCGAACTTTCTCCAAATGGTCAGAAATGATAATTTTTTAATGTTTAATTTTTTGACTGTAAATGAATATTGAATGTGAATTAGAACTCTTGGAACTAAAATAAGTGTGTTTAGAGTCATTTTAATGCCTGAAATTGGTCAAAATAGAAGCTTCTGAGTAGGAGAAAAAGTCTGTAAAAATGGCAATTTTGGTCACTTTGAGGCTAAATAAATAGGTATTCAACATGAGGCCCAATCCAAATGACATTTTGAATCAATTTTTCTACAGTCCAAAACATCAATTTTCTGATGAAAAACGATGGCCCGTGACCTGTCGAACTTTCTCCAAATGGTCAGAAATTATAATTTTTTAATATTACATTTTTTGACTGTAAATGAATATTGAATGTGAATTAGAAATTTTGAAGCTTAAGTGTGTTTAATGTCATTTTAATGCCTGAAATTGGTCAAAATAGAAGCTTCTGAGAAGGAGAAAAAGTCTGTAAAAATGGCAATTTTGGTCACATTGAGGCTATAAAAAGTAGTTATTCAACATGAGGCACAATCCAAATGACATTTTGAATCAATTTTTCTATAGTCCAAAAAATCAATTTTCTGATGAAAAACGATGACCCGTGACCTGTCGAAATTTCTCCAAATGGTCAGAAATGATCATTTTTTAATGTTTAATTTTTTGACTGTAAATGAATATTGAATGTGAATTAGAACTCTTGGAACTTAAAAAATTGTGTTTAGAGTCATTTTAATGCCTGGAATTGGTCGAAATTGAAGCTTCTAAGTAGGAGAAAAAGTCTGTAAAAATGGCAATTTTTTTCACTTTGAGGTTATAAAAAGTAGTTATTCAACATGAGACACAATCCAAATTACATTTTGAATCAATTTTTCTACAGGCCAAAAAATCAATTTTCTGATGAAAAACGATGACCCATGACCTGTCGAACTTTATCCAAATGGTCAGAAATGATAATTTTTTAATGTTATATTTTTTGACTGTAAATGAATATTGAATGTGAATTAGAACTCTTGAAACTAAAATACGTGTGTTTAAAGTCATTTTAATGCCTGAAATTGGTCGAAATAGAAGCTTCTGAGTAGGAGAAAAAGTCTGTAAAAATGGCAATTTTGGTCACTTTGAGGCTATAAAATGTAGTTATTCAACATGAGACACAATCCAAATGACATTTTGAATCAACTTTTCTACAGTCCAAAAAATCAATTTTCTGATGAAAAACGATGACCCGTGACATGTCGAACTTTCTCCAAATGGTCAGAAATGATAATTTTCTAATGTTTAATTTTTTGACTGTAAATTAATATTGAATGTGAATTAGAACTCTTGGAACTTAAATAAGTGTGTTTAGAGTCATTTTAATGCCTGAAATTGGTCAAAAAAGAAGCTTCTGAGTAGGAGAAAAAGTCTGTAAAAATTGCAATTTTGGTCACATTGAGGATATAAAAAGTAGTTATTCAACATGAGGCACAATCCAAATGACATTTTGAATACATTTTTCTACAGTCCAAAAATTCAATTTTCTGATGAAAAACGATGACCCGTGACCAGTCGAACTTTTTCCACAAGGTCAGAAATGATCATTTTTTTTATGTTACATTTTTTGACTGTAGATTAATATTGAATGTGAATTAGAACTCTTGGAACTAAAATAGGTGTGTTTAGAGTCATTTTAATGCCTGAAATTGGTCGAAATAGAAGCTTCTGAGTAGGAGAAAAAGTCTGTAAAAATGGCAATTTTGGTCACATTGAGGCTATAAAAAGTAGTTATTCAACATGAGGCACAACCCAAATGACATTTTGAATACATTTTTCTACAGTCCAAAAAGTCAATTTTCTGATGAAAAACGATGACCCGTGACCTGTCAAACTTTCTGCAAATGGTCAGAAATTATAATTTTTTAACGTTTAATTTTTTGACTGTAAATGAATATTGAATGTGAATTAGAACTCTTGAAACTAAAATAAGTGTGTTTAAATTCATTTTAATGCCTGAAATTTGTCGAAATAGAAGCTTCTGAGTAGGAGAAAAAGTCTGTACAAATGGCAATTTTGGTCACATTGAGGCTATAAAAAGTAGTTATTCAACATGAGGCACCATCCAAATGATATTTTGAATCAATTTTTCTACAGTCCAAAAAATCAGTTTTCTGATGAAAAATGATGACCCGTGACCTGTCGAACTTTCTCCAAATGGTCAGAAATGATACATTTTTATGTTAAATTTTTGGACTGTAAATCAATATTGAATGTGAATTAGAACTCTTGGAACTAAAATAGGTGTGTTTAGAGTCATTTTATTGCCTGAAATTGGTCTAAATAGAAGCTTCTGAGTAGGAGAAAAAGTCTGTAAAAATGGCAATTTTGGTCACTTTGAGGATATAAAAAGTAGTTATTCAACATGAGGCACAACCCAAATGACATTTTGAATACATTTTTCTACAGTCCAAAAAATCAATTTTCTGATGAAAAATGATGACCCGTGAGCTGTCGAACTTTCTCCAAAAGGTCAGAAATGATCATTTTTTATTGTTTAATTTTTTTGACTGTAAATGAATATTGAATGTGAATTAGAACTCTTGGAACTAAAATAAGTGTGTTTAGAGTCATTTTAAACCCTGAAATTTGTCGAAATAGAAGCTTCTGAGAAGGAGAAAAAGTCTGTAAAAATGGCAATTTTGGTCACTTTGAGGCTAAAAAAATAGTTATTCAACATGAGGCACAATCCAAATGACATTTTGAATCAATTTTTCTATAGTCCAAAAAATCAATTTTCTGATGAAAAACGATGACCCGTGACCTGTCGAAATTTCTCCAAATGGTCAGAAATGATCATTTTTTAATGTTTAATTTTTTGACTGTAAATGAATATTGAATGTGAATCAGAACTCTTGGAACTTAAAAAATTGTGTTTAGAGTCATTTTAATGCCTGAAATTGGTCGAAATTGAAGCTTTTAAGTAGGAGAAAAAGTCTGTAAAAATGGCAATTTTGGTCACTTTGAGGTAATAAAAAGTAGTTATTCAACATGAGACACAATCCAAATGACATTTTGAATCAATTTTTCTACAGGCCAAAAAATCAATTTTCTGATGAAAAACGATGACCCGTGACCTGTCGAACTTTCTCCAAATGGTCAGAAATGATAATTTTTTAATGTTTAATTTTTTGACTGTAAATGAATATTGAATGTGAATTAGAACTCTTGGAACTAAAATAAGTGTGTTTAGAGTCATTTTAATGCCTGAAATTGGTCAAAATAGAAGCTTCTGAGTAGGAGAAAAAGTCTGTAAAAATTGCAATTTTGGTCACATTGAGGATATAAAAAGTAGTTATTCAACATGAGGCACAATCCAAATGACATTTTGAATACATTTTTCTACAGTCCAAAAAATCAATTTTCTGATGAAAAACGATGACCCGTGACCTGTCGAACTTTTTCCAAATGGTCAGAAATGATCATTTTTTTTATGTTACATTTTTTGACTGTAGATTAATATTGAATGTGAATTAGAACTCTTGGAACTAAAATAAGTGTGTTTAGAGTCATTTTAATGCCTAAAATTGGTTGAAATAGAAGCTTCTAAGTAGGAGAAAAAGTCTGTAAAAATGGCAATTTTGGTCACTTTGAGGCTATAAAAATAGTTATTCAACATGAGACACAATCCAAATGACATTTTGAATCAATTTTTCTACAGTCCAAAAAATCAATTTTCTGATGAAAAATGATGACCCGTGACCTGTCGAACTTTCTCCAAAAGGTCAGAAATGATAATTTTTTATTGTTTAATTTTTTTGACTGTAAATGAATATTGAATGTGAATTAGAACTCTTGGAACTAAAATAAGTGTGTTTAGAGTCATTTTAAACCCTGAAATTGGTCGAAATAGAAGCTTCTGAGTAGGAGAAAAAGTCTGTAAAAATGGCAATTTTGGTCACTTTGAGGCTAAAAAAATAGGTATTCAACATGAGGCACAATCCAAATGACATTTTGAATCAATTTTTCTACAGTCCAAAACATCAATTTTCTGATGAAAAACGATGACCCGTGACCTGTCGAACTTTCTCCAAATGGTCAGAAATTATAATTTTTTAATTTTACATTTTTTGACTGTAAATGAATATTGAATGTGAATTAGAAATTTTGAAGCTAAAATAAGTGTGTTTAATGTCATTTTAATGCCTGAAATTGGTCGAAATAGAAGCTTCTGAGAAGGAGAAAAAGTCTGTAAAAATGGCAATTTTGGTCACATTGAGGCTATAAAAAGTAGTTATTCAACATGAGGCACAATCCAAATGACATTTTGAATCAATTTTTCTATAGTCCAAAAAATCAATTTTCTGATGAAAAACGATGACCCGTGACCTGTCGAAATTTCTCCAAATGGTCAGAAATGATCATTTTTTAATGTTTAATTTTTTGACTGTAAATGAATATTGAATGTGAATTAGAACTCTTGGAACTAAAATAAGTGTGTTTAGTATCATTTTAATGCCTGAAATTGGTCGAAATAAGCTTCTGAGTAGGAGAAAAAGTCTGTAAAATCGCAATTTTGGTCACTTTGAGACTATAAAAAGTAGTTACTCAACATGAGGCACAAACCAAATGACATTTTGAATACATTTTTCTACAGGCCAAAAATCAATTTTCTGATGAAAAACGATGACCCGTGACCTGTCGAACTTTCTCCAAATGGTCAGAAATTATCAATTTTTATGTTAAATTTTTGGACTGTAAATGAATATTGAATGTGAATTAGAACTCTTGGAACTAAAATAGGTGTGTTTAGAGTCATTTTATTGCCTGAAATTGGTCTAAATAGAAGCTTCTGAGTAGGAGAAAAAGTCTGTAAAAATGGCAATTTTGGTCACTTTGAGGATAAAAAAAGTAGTTATTCAACATGAGGCACAACCCAAATGACATTTTGAATACATTTTTCTACAGTCCAAAAAATCAATTTTCTGATGAAAAATGATGACCCGTGACCTGTCGAACTTTTTCCACAAGGTCAGAAATGATCATTTTTTTTATGTTACATTTTTTGACTGTAGATTAATATTGAATGTGAATTACAACTCTTGGAACTAAAATAGGTGTGTTTAGAGTCATTTTAATGCCTGAAATTGGTCGAAATAGAAGCTTCTGAGAAGGAGAAAAAGTCTGTAAAAATGGCAATTTTGGTCACATTGAGGCTATAAAAAGTAGTTATTCAACATGAGGCACAACCCAAATGACATTTTGAATACATTTTTCTACAGTCCAAAAAATCAATTTTCTGATGAAAAACGATAACCCGTGACCTGTCAAACTTTCTCCAAATGGTCAGAAATGATAATTTTTTAACGTTTAATTTTTTGACTGTAAATGAATATTGAATGTGAATTAGAACTCTTGAAACTAAAATAAGTGTGTTTAAATTCATTTTAATGCCTGAAATTTGTCGAAATAGAAGCTTCTGAGTAGGAGAAAAAGTCTGTACAAATGGCAATTTTGGTCACATTGAGGCTATAAAAAGTAGTTATTCAACATGAGGCACCATCCAAATGACATTTTGAATCAATTTTTCTAAAGTCCAAAAAATCAGTTTTCTGATGAAAAATGATGACCCGTGAGCTGTCGAACTTTCTCCAAAAGGTCAGAAATGATCATTTTTTATTGTTTAATTTTTGGACTGTAAATGAATATTGAATGTGAATTAGAACTCTTGGAACTAAAATAGGTGTGTTTAGAGTCATTTTAAACCCTGAGATTGGTCGAAATAGAAGCTTCTGAGAAGGAGAAAAAGTCTGTAAAAATGGCAATTTTGGTCACTTTGAGGCTAAAAAAATAGTTATTCAACATGAGGCACAATCCAAATGACATTTTGAATCAATTTTTCTATAGTCCAAAAAATCAATTTTCTGATGAAAAACGATGACCCGTGACCTGTCGAAATTTCTCCAAATGGTCAGAAATGATCATTTTTTAATGTTTAATTTTTTGACTGTAAATGAATATTGAATGTGAATCAGAACTCTTGGAACTTAAAAAATTGTGTTTAGAGTCATTTTAATGCCTGAAATTGGTCAAAATAGAAGCTTCTGAGAAGGAGAAAAAGTCTGTAAAAATGGCAATTTTGGTCACATTGAGGCTATAAAAAGTAGTTATTCAACATGAGGCACAATACAAATGACATTTTGAATCAATTTTTCTACAGTCCAAAAAATCAATTTTCTGATGAAAAACGATGACCCGTAACCTGTCGAAATTTCTCCAAATGGTCAGAAATGATCATTTTTTAATGTTTAATTTTTTGACTGTAAATGAATATTGAATGTGAATTAGAACTCTTGGAACTTAAAAAATTGTCTTTAGAGTCATTTTAATGCCTGGAATTGGTCGAAATTGAAGCTTCTAAGTAGGAGAAAAAGTCTGTAAAAATTGCAATTTTGGTCACTTTGAGGTTATAAAAAGTAGTTATTCAACATGAGACACAATCCAAATTACATTTTGAATCAATTTTTCCACAGGCCAAAAAATCAATTTTCTGATGAAAAACGATGACCTACTGTCGAACTTTATCCAAATGGTCAGAAATGATAATTTTTTAATGTTATATTTTTTGACTGTAAATGAATATTGAATGTGAATTAGAACTCTTGAAACTAAAATACGTGTGTTTAAAGTCATTTTAATGCCTGAAATTGGTCGAAATAGAAGCTTCTGAGTAGGAGAAAAAGTCTGTAAAAATGGCAATTTTGGTCACTTTGAGGCTATAAAATGTAGTTATTCAACATGAGACACAATCCAAATGACATTTTGAATCAATTTTTCTACAGTCCAAAAAATCAATTTTCTGATGAAAAACGATGACCCGTGACCTGTCGAACTTTCTCCAAATGGTCAGAAATGATAATTTTTTAATGTTTAATTTTTTGACTGTAAATTAATATTGAATGTGAATTAGAACTCTTGGAACTAAAATAAGTGTGTTTAGTATCATTTTAATGCCTGAAATTGGTCGAAATAAGCTTCTGAGTAGGAGAAAAAGTCTGTAAAATCGCAATTTTGGTCACTTTGAGACTATAAAAAGTAGTTATTCAACATGAGGCACAAACCAAATGACATTTTGAATAAATTTTTCTGCAGGCCAAAAAATCAATTTTCTGATGAAAAACTATGACCCGTGACCTGTCGAACTTTCTCCAAATGGTCAGAAATGATATTTTTTTAATGTTTAATTTTTTGACTGTAAATGAATATTGAATGTGAATTAGAACTCTTGGAACTAAAATAAGTGTGTTTAGAGTCATTTTAATGCCTGAAATTGGTCAAAATAAAAGCTTCTGAGTAGGAGAAAAAGTCTGTAAAAATTGCAATTTTGGTCACATTGAGGATATAAAAAGTAGTTATTCAACATGAGGCACAATCCAAATGACATTTTGAATAAATTTTTCTACAGTCCAAAAAATCAATTTTCTGATGAAAAACGATGACCCGTGACCTGTCGAACTTTTTCCAAATGGTCAGAAATGATCATTTTTTTTATGTTACATTTTTTGACTGTAGATTAATATTGAATGTGAATTAGAACTCTTGGAACTAAAATAGGTGTGTTTAGAGTCATTTTAATGCCTGAAATTGGTCGAAATAAGCTTCTGAGTAGGAGAAAAAGTCTGTAAAATCGCAATTTTGGTCACTTTGAGACTATAAAAAGTAGTTATTCAACATGAGGCACAAACCAAATGACATTTTGAATAAATTTTTCTGCAGGCCAAAAAATCAATTTTCTGATGAAAAACGATGACCCGTGACCTGTCGAACTTTCTCCAAATGGTCATAAATGATAATTTTTTAATGTTTAATTTTTTGACTGTAAATGAATATTGAATGTGAATTAGAACTCTTGGAACTAAAATAAGTGTGTTTAGAGTCATTTTAATGCCTGAAATTGGTCAAAATAGAAGCTTCTGAGTAGGAGAAAAAGTCTGTAAAAATTGCAATTTTGGTCACATTGAGGATATAAAAAGTAGTTATTCAACATGAGGCACAATCCAAATGACATTTTGAATAAATTTTTCTACAGTCCAAAAATTCAATTTTCTGATGAAAAACGATGACTCGTGACCTGTCGAACTTTCTCCAAAGGGTCAGAAATGATAATTTTTTATTGTTTAATTTTTTTGACTGTAAATGAATATTGAATGTGAATTAGAACTCTTGGAACTAAAATAAGTGTGTTTAGAGTCATTTTAAACCCTGAAATTGGTCGAAATAGAAGCTTCTGAGTAGAAGAAAAAGTCTGTAAAAATGGCAATTTTGGTCACTTTGAGGCTAAAAAAATAGGTATTCAACATGAGGCACAATCCAAATGACATTTTGAATCAATTTTTCTACAGTCCAAAACATCAATTTTCTGATGAAAAACGATGGCCCGTGACCTGTCGAACTTTCTCCAAATGGTCAGAAATTATAATTTTTTAATTTTACATTTTTTGACTGTAAATGAATATTGAATGTGAATTAGAAATTTTGAAGCTAAAATAAGTGTGTTTAATGTCATTTTAATGCCTGAAATTGGTCGAAATAGAAGCTTCTGAGAAGGAGAAAAAGTCTGTAAGAATGGCAATTTTGGTCACATTGAGGCTATAAAAAGTAGTTATTCAACATGAGGCACAATCCAAATGACATTTTGAATCAATTTTTCTATAGTCCAAAAAATCAATTTTCTGATGAAAAACGATGACCCGTGACCTGTCGAAATTTCTCCAAATGGTCAGAAATGATCATTTTTTAATGTTTAATTTTTTGACTGTAAATGAATATTGAATGTGAATCAGAACTCTTAGAACTTAAAAAATTGTGTTTAGAGTCATTTTAATGCCTGAAATTGGTCGAAATAAGCTTCTGAGTAGGAGAAAAAGTCTGTAAAATCGCCATTTTGGTCACTTTGAGACTATAAAAAGTAGTTATTCAACATGAGGCACAAACCAAATGACATTTTGAATACATTTTTCTACAGGGCAAAAATCAATTTTCTGATGAAAAACGATGACCCGTGACCTGTCGAACTTTATCCAAATGGTCAGAAATGATAATTTTTTAATGTTTAATTTTTTGACTGTAAATGAATATTGAATGTGAATTAGAACTCTTGGAACTAAAATAAGTGTGTTTAGTATCATTTTAATGCCTGAAATTGGTCGAAATAAGCTTCTGAGTAGGAGAAAAAGTCTGTAAAATCGCAATTTTGGTCACTTTGAGACTATAAAAAGTAGTTACTCAACATGAGGCACAAACCAAATGACATTTTGAATAAATTTTTCTACAGGCCAAAAATCAATTTTCTGATGAAAAACAATGACCCGTGACCTGTCGAACTTTCTCCAAATGGTCAGAAATGATAATTTTTTAATGTTTAATTTTTTGACTGTAAATGAATATTGAATGTGAATTAGAACTCTTGGAACTAAAATAAGTGTGTTTAGAGTCATTTTAATGCCTGAAATTGGTCAAAATAGAAGCTTCTGAGTAGGAGAAAAAGTCTGTAAAAATGGCAATTTTGGTCACTTTGAGGCTAAAAAAATAGGTATTCAACATGAGGCACAATCCAAATGACATTTTGAATCAATTTTTCTACAGTCCAAAACATCAATTTTCTGATGAAAAACGATGGCCCGTGACCTGTCGAACTTTCTCCAAATGGTCAGAAATTATAATTTTTTAATTTTACATTTTTTGACTGTAAATGAATATTGAATGTGAATTAGAAATTTTGAAGCTTAAGTGTGTTTAATGTCATTTTAATGCCTGAAATTGGTCAAAATAGAAGCTTCTGAGAAGGAGAAAAAGTCTGTAAAAATGGCAATTTTGGTCACATTGAGGCTATAAAAAGTAGTTATTCAACATGAGGCACAATACAAATGACATTTTGAATCAATTTTTCTACAGTCCAAAAAATCAATTTTCTGATGAAAAACGATGACCCGTAACCTGTCGAAATTTCTCCAAATGGTCAGAAATGATCATTTTTTAATGTTTAATTTTTTGACTGTAAATGAATATTGAATGTGAATTAGAACTCTTGGAACTTAAAAAATTGTCTTTAGAGTCATTTTAATGCCTGGAATTGGTCGAAATTGAAGCTTCTAAGTAGGAGAAAAAGTCTGTAAAAATGGCAATTTTGGTCACTTTGAGGTTATAAAAAGTAGTTATTCAACATGAGACACAATCCAAATTACATTTTGAATCAATTTTTCCACAGGCCAAAAAATCAATTTTCTGATGAAAAACGATGACCTACTGTCGAACTTTATCCAAATGGTCAGAAATGATAATTTTTTAATGTTATATTTTTTGACTGTAAATGAATATTGAATGTGAATTAGAACTCTTGAAACTAAAATACGTGTGTTTAAAGTCATTTTAATGCCTGAAATTGGTCGAAATAGAAGCTTCTGAGTAGGAGAAAAAGTCTGTAAAAATGGCAATTTTGGTCACTTTGAGGCTATAAAATGTAGTTATTCAACATGAGACACAATCCAAATGACATTTTGAATCAATTTTTCTACAGTCCAAAAAATCAATTTTCTGATGAAAAACGATGACCCGTGACCTGTCGAACTTTCTCCAAATGGTCAGAAATGATAATTTTTTAATGTTTAATTTTTTGACTGTAAATTAATATTGAATGTGAATTAGAACTCTTGGAACTAAAATAAGTGTGTTTAGTATCATTTTAATGCCTGAAATTGGTCGAAATAAGCTTCTGAGTAGGAGAAAAAGTCTGTAAAATCGCAATTTTGGTCACTTTGAGACTATAAAAAGTAGTTATTCAACATGAGGCACAAACCAAATGACATTTTGAATAAATTTTTCTGCAGGCCAAAAAATCAATTTTCTGATGAAAAACGATGACCCGTGACCTGTCGAACTTTCTCCAAATGGTCAGAAATTATATTTTTTTAATGTTTAATTTTTTTGACTGTAAATGAATATTGAATGTGAATTAGAACTCTTGGAACTAAAATAAGTGTGTTTAGAGTCATTTTAAACCCTGAAATTGGTCGAAATAGAAGCTTCTGAGTAGGAGAAAAAGTCTGTAAAAATGGCAATTTTGGTCACTTTGAGGCTAAAAAAATAGGTATTCAACATGAGGCACAATCCAAATGACATTTTGAATCAATTTTTCTACATTCCAAAACATCAATTTTCTGATGAAAAACGATGGCCCGTGACCTGTCGAACTTTTTCCAAATGGTCAGAAATGATCATTTTTTTATGTTACATTTTTTGACTGTAGATTAATATTGAATGTGAATTAGAACTCTTGGAACTAAAATAGGTGTGTTTAGAGTCATTTTAATGCCTGAAATTGGTCGAAATAGGCTTCTGAGTAGGAGAAAAAGTCTGTAAGAATGGCAATTTTGGTCAAATTGAGGCTATAAAAAGTAGTTATTCAACATGAGGCACAATCCAAATGACATTTTGAATCAATTTTTCTATAGTCCAAAAAATCAATTTTCTGATGAAAAACGATGACCCGTGACCTGTCGAAATTTCTCCAAATGGTCAGAAATGATCATTTTTTAATGTTTAATTTTTTGACTGTAAATGAATATTGAATGTGAATCAGAACTCTTAGAACTTAAAAAATTGTGTTTAGAGTCATTTTAATGCCTGAAATTGGTCGAAATAAGCTTCTGAGTAGGAGAAAAAGTCTGTAAAGACGCCATTTTGGTCACTTTGAGACTATAAAAAGTAGTTATTCAACATGAGGCACAAACCAAATGACATTTTGAATACATTTTTCTACAGGGCAAAAATCAATTTTCTGATGAAAAACGATGACCCGTGACCTGTCGAACTTTATCCAAATGGTCAGAAATGATAATTTTTTAATGTTTAATTTTTTGACTGTAAATGAATATTGAATGTGAATTAGAACTCTTGGAACTAAAATAAGTGTGTTTAGTATCATTTTAATGCCTGAAATTGGTCGAAATAAGCTTCTGAGTAGGAGAAAAAGTCTGTAAAATCGCAATTTTGGTCACTTTGAGACTATAAAAAGTAGTTACTCAACATGAGGCACAAACCAAATGACATTTTGAATAAATTTTTCTACAGGCCAAAAATCAATTTTCTGATGAAAAACGATGACCCGTGACCTGTCGAACTTTCTCCAAATGGTCAGAAATGATAATTTTTTAATGTTTAATTTTTTGACTGTAAATGAATATTGAATGTGAATTAGAACTCTTGGAACTAAAATAAGTGTGTTTAGAGTCATTTTAATGCCTGAAATTGGTCAAAATAGAAGCTTCTGAGTAGGAGAAAAAGTCTGTAAAAATGGCAATTTTGGTCACTTTGAGGCTAAAAAAATAGGTATTCAACATGAGGCACAATCCAAATGACATTTTGAATCAATTTTTCTACAGTCCAAAACATCAATTTTCTGATGAAAAACGATGGCCCGTGACCTGTCGAACTTTCTCCAAATGGTCAGAAATTATAATTTTTTAATTTTACATTTTTTGACTGTAAATGAATATTGAATGTGAATTAGAAATTTTGAAGCTAAAATAAGTGTGTTTAATGTCATTTTAATGCCTGAAATTGGTCGAAATAGAAGCTTCTGAGAAGGAGAAAAAGTCTGTAAAAATGGCAATTTTGGTCACATTGAGGCTATAAAAAGTAGTTATTCAACATGAGGCACAATCCAAATGACATTTTGAATCAATTTTTCTATAGTGCAAAAAATCAATTTTCTGATGAAAAACGATGACCCGTGACCTGTCGAAATTTCTCCAAATGGTCAGAAATGATCATTTTTTAATGTTTAATATTTTGACTGTAAATGAATATTGAATGTGAATTAGAACTCTTGGAACTAAAATAAGTGTGTTTAGTATCATTTTAATGCCTGAAATTGGTCGAAATAAGCTTCTGAGTAGGAGAAAAAGTCTGTAAAATCGCAATTTTGGTCACTTTGAGACTATAAAAAGTAGTTATTCAACATGAGGCACAAACCAAATGACATTTTGAATAAATTTTTCTACAGGCCAAAAATCAATTTTCTGATGAAAAACGATGACCCGTGACCTGTCGAACTTTTTCCACAAGGTCAGAAATGATCATTTTTTTTATGTTACATTTTTTGACTGTAGATTAATATTGAATGTGAATTAGAACTCTTGGAACTAAAATAGGTGTGTTTAGAGTCATTTTAATGCCTGAAATTGGTCGAAATAGAAGCTTCTGAGTAGGAGAAAAAGTCTGTAAAAATGGCAATTTTGGTCACATTGAGGCTATAAAAAGTAGTTATTCAACATGAGGCACAACCCAAATGACATTTTGAATACATTTTTCTACAGTCCAAAAAATCAATTTTCTGATGAAAAACGATGACCCGTGACCTGTCGAACTTTCTCCAAATGGTCAGAAATGATAATTTTTTAACGTTTAATTTTTTGACTGTAAATGAATATTGAATGTGAGTTAGAACTCTTGGAACTAAAATAGGTGTGTTTAGAGTCATTTTATTGCCTGAAATTGGTCTAAATAGAAGCTTCTGAGTAGGAGAAAAAGTCTATAAAAATGGCAATTTTGGTCACTTTGAGGCTAAAAAAATAGTTATTCAACATGAGCCACAATCCAAATGACATTTTGAATCAATTTTTCTACAGTCCAAAACATCAATTTTCTGATGAAAAATGATGGCCGTGACCTGTCGAACTTTCTTCAAATGGTCAGAAATTATAATTTTTTAATTTTACATTTTTTGACTGTAAATGAATATTGAATGTGAATTAGAAATTTTGAAGCTAAAATAAGTGTGTTTAATGTCATTTTAATGCCTGAAATTGGTCAAAATAGAAGCTTCTGAGTAGGAGAAAAAGTCTGTAAAAATGGCAATTTTGGTCACATTGAGGCTATAAAAAGTAGTTATTCAACATGAGGCACAATCCAAATGACATTTTGAATCAATTTTTCTATAGTCCAAAAAATCAATTTTCCGATGAAAAACGATGACCCGTGACCTGTCGAAATTTCTCCAAATGGTCAGAAATGATAATTTTTTAATGTTTAATTTTTTGACTGTAAATGAATATTGAATGTGAATCAGAACTCTTGGAACTTAAAAAATTGTGTTTAGAGTCATTTTAATGCCTGAAATTGGTCGAAATTGAAGCTTTTAAGTAGGAGAAAAAGTCTGTAAAAATGGCAATTTTGGTCACTTTGAGGTAATAAAAAGTAGTTATTCAACATGAGACACAATCTAAATGACATTTTGAATCAATTTTTCTACAGTCCAAAAAATCAATTTTCTGAGGAAAAACGATGACCCGTGACCTGTCGAACTTTATCCAAATGGTTAGAAATGATAATTTTTTAATGTTATATTTTTTGACTGTAAATGAATATTGAATGTGAATTAGAACTCTTGAAACTAAAATACGTGTGTTTAAAGGTATTTTAATGCCTGAAATTGGTCGAAATAGAAGCTTCTGAGTAGGAGAAAAAGTCTGTAAAAATGGCAATTTTGGTCACTTTGATGCTATAAAATGTAGTTATTCAACATGAGACACAATCCAAATGACATTTTGAATCAATTTTTCTACAGTCCAAAAAATCAATTTTCTGAAGAAAAACGATGACCCGTGACCTGTCGAACTTTCTCCAAATGGTCAGAAATGATAATTTTTTAATGTTTAATTTTTTGACTGTAAATGAATATTGAATGTGAATTAGAACTCTTGGAACTCAAATAAGTGTGTTTAGTATCATTTTAATGCCTGAAATTGGTCGAAATAAGCTTCTGAGTAGGAGAAAAAGTCTGTAAAATCGCAATTTTGGTCACTTTGAGACTATAAAAAGTAGTTATTCAACATGAGGCACAAACCAAATGACAATTTGAATAAATTTTTCTACAGACCAAAAAATCAATTTTCTGATGAAAAACGATGACCCGTGACCTGTCGAACTTTCTCCAAATGGTCAGAAATGATAATTTTTTAATGTTTAATTTTTTGACTGTAAATGAATATTGAATGTGAATTAGAACTCTTGGAACTCAAATAAGTGTGTTTAGTATCATTTTAATGCCTGAAATTGGTCGAAATAAGCTTCTGAGTAGGAGAAAAAGTCTGTAAAATCGCAATTTTGGTCACTTTGAGACTATAAAAAGTAGTTATTCAACATGAGGCACAAACCAAATGACAATTTGAATAAATTTTTCTACAGACCAAAAAATCAATTTTCTGATGAAAAACGATGACCCGTGACCTGTCGAACTTTCTCCAAATGGTCAGAAATGATAATTTTTTAATGTTTAATTTTTTGACTGTAAATGAATATTGAATGTGAATTAGAACTCTTGGAACTAAAATAAGTGTGTTTAGAGTCATTTTAATGCCTGAAATTGGTCAAAATAGAAGCTTCTGAGTAGGAGAAAAAGTCTGTAAAAATGGCAATTTTGGTCACTTTGAGGCTATAAAAAGTAGTTATTCAACATGAGGCACAATCCAAATGACATTTTGAATACATTTTTCTACAGTCCAAAACATCAATTTTCTGATGAAAAACGATGACCCGTGACCTGTCGAACTTTCTCCAAATGGTCAGAAATGATAATTTTTTAATGTTTAATTTTTTGACTGTAAATGAATATTGAATGCGAATTAGAACTCTTGGAACTAAAATAAGTGTGTTTAGAGTCATTTTAATGATTAAAATTGGTTGAAATAGAAGCTTCTAAGTAGGAAAAAAAGTCTGTAAAAATGGCAATTTTGGTCACTTTGAGGCTATAAAAATAGTTATTCAACATGAGACACAATCCAAATGACATTTTGAATCAATTTTTCTACAGTCCAAAAAATCAATTTTCTGATGAAAAATGATGACCCGTGACCTGTCGAACTTTCTCCAAAAGGTCAGAAATGATAATTTTTTATTGTTTAATTTTTTTGACTGTAAATGAATATTGAATGTGAATTAGAACTCTTGGAACTAAAATAAGTGTGTTTAGAGTCATTTTAAACCCTGAAATTGGTCGAAATAGAAGCTTCTGAGTAGGAGAAAAAGTCTGTAAAAATGGCAATTTTGGTCACTTTGAGGCTAAAAAAATAGGTATTCAACATGAGGCACAATCCAAATGACATTTTGAATCAATTTTTCTACAGTCCAAAACATCAATTTTCTGATGAAAAACGATGGCCCGTGACCTGTCGAACTTTCTCCAAATGGTCAGAAATTATAATTTTTTCATTTTACATTTTTTGACTGTAAATGAATATTGAATGTGAATTAGAAATTTTGAAGCTAAAATAAGTGTGTTTAATGTCATTTTAATGCCTGAAATTGGTCGAAATAGAAGCTTCTGAGAAGGAGAAAAAGTCTGTAAAAATGGCAATTTTGGTCACATTGAGGCTATAAAAAGTAGTTATTCAACATGAGGCACAATCCAAATGACATTTTGAATCAATTTTTCTATAGTGCAAAAAATCAATTTTCTGATGAAAAACGATGACCCGTGACCTGTCGAAATTTCTCCAAATGGTCAGAAATGATCATTTTTTAATGTTTAATATTTTGACTGTAAATGAATATTGAATGTGAATTAGAACTCTTGGAACTAAAATAAGTGTGTTTAGTATCATTTTAATGCCTGAAATTGGTCGAAATAAGCTTCTGAGTAGGAGAAAAAGTCTGTAAAATCGCAATTTTGGTCACTTTGAGACTATAAAAAGTAGTTATTCAACATGAGGCACAAACCAAATGACATTTTGAATAAATTTTTCTACAGGCCAAAAATCAATTTTCTGATGAAAAACGATGACCCGTGACCTGTCGAACTTTTTCCACAAGGTCAGAAATGATCATTTTTTTTATGTTACATTTTTTGACTGTAGATTAATATTGAATGTGAATTAGAACTCTTGGAACTAAAATAGGTGTGTTTAGAGTCATTTTAATGCCTGAAATTGGTCGAAATAGAAGCTTCTGAGTAGGAGAAAAAGTCTGTAAAAATGGCAATTTTGGTCACATTGAGGCTATAAAAAGTAGTTATTCAACATGAGGCACAACCCAAATGACATTTTGAATACATTTTTCTACAGTCCAAAAAATCAATTTTCTGATGAAAAACGATGACCCGTGACCTGTCGAACTTTCTCCAAATGGTCAGAAATGATAATTTTTTAACGTTTAATTTTTTGACTGTAAATGAATATTGAATGTGAGTTAGAACTCTTGGAACTAAAATAGGTGTGTTTAGAGTCATTTTATTGCCTGAAATTGGTCTAAATAGAAGCTTCTGAGTAGGAGAAAAAGTCTATAAAAATGGCAATTTTGGTCACTTTGAGGCTAAAAAAATAGTTATTCAACATGAGCCACAATCCAAATGACATTTTGAATCAATTTTTCTACAGTCCAAAACATCAATTTTCTGATGAAAAATGATGGCCGTGACCTGTCGAACTTTCTTCAAATGGTCAGAAATTATAATTTTTTAATTTTACATTTTTTGACTGTAAATGAATATTGAATGTGAATTAGAAATTTTGAAGCTAAAATAAGTGTGTTTAATGTCATTTTAATGCCTGAAATTGGTCAAAATAGAAGCTTCTGAGTAGGAGAAAAAGTCTGTAAAAATGGCAATTTTGGTCACATTGAGGCTATAAAAAGTAGTTATTCAACATGAGGCACAATCCAAATGACATTTTGAATCAATTTTTCTATAGTCCAAAAAATCAATTTTCCGATGAAAAACGATGACCCGTGACCTGTCGAAATTTCTCCAAATGGTCAGAAATGATAATTTTTTAATGTTTAATTTTTTGACTGTAAATGAATATTGAATGTGAATCAGAACTCTTGGAACTTAAAAAATTGTGTTTAGAGTCATTTTAATGCCTGAAATTGGTCGAAATTGAAGCTTTTAAGTAGGAGAAAAAGTCTGTAAAAATGGCAATTTTGGTCACTTTGAGGTAATAAAAAGTAGTTATTCAACATGAGACACAATCTAAATGACATTTTGAATCAATTTTTCTACAGTCCAAAAAATCAATTTTCTGAGGAAAAACGATGACCCGTGACCTGTCGAACTTTATCCAAATGGTTAGAAATGATAATTTTTTAATGTTATATTTTTTGACTGTAAATGAATATTGAATGTGAATTAGAACTCTTGAAACTAAAATACGTGTGTTTAAAGGTATTTTAATGCCTGAAATTGGTCGAAATAGAAGCTTCTGAGTAGGAGAAAAAGTCTGTAAAAATGGCAATTTTGGTCACTTTGATGCTATAAAATGTAGTTATTCAACATGAGACACAATCCAAATGACATTTTGAATCAATTTTTCTACAGTCCAAAAAATCAATTTTCTGAAGAAAAACGATGACCCGTGACCTGTCGAACTTTCTCCAAATGGTCAGAAATGATAATTTTTTAATGTTTAATTTTTTGACTGTAAATGAATATTGAATGTGAATTAGAACTCTTGGAACTCAAATAAGTGTGTTTAGTATCATTTTAATGCCTGAAATTGGTCGAAATAAGCTTCTGAGTAGGAGAAAAAGTCTGTAAAATCGCAATTTTGGTCACTTTGAGACTATAAAAAGTAGTTATTCAACATGAGGCACAAACCAAATGACAATTTGAATAAATTTTTCTACAGACCAAAAAATCAATTTTCTGATGAAAAACGATGACCCGTGACCTGTCGAACTTTCTCCAAATGGTCAGAAATGATAATTTTTTAATGTTTAATTTTTTGACTGTAAATGAATATTGAATGTGAATTAGAACTCTTGGAACTAAAATAAGTGTGTTTAGAGTCATTTTAATGCCTGAAATTGGTCAAAATAGAAGCTTCTGAGTAGGAGAAAAAGTCTGTAAAAATTGCAATTTTGGTCACATTGAGGATATAAAAAGTAGTTATTCAACATGAGGCACAATCCAAATGACATTTTGAATACATTTTTCTACAGTCCAAAACATCAATTTTCTGATGAAAAACGATGACCCGTGACCTGTCGAACTTTCTCCAAATGGTCAGAAATGATAATTTTTTAATGTTTAATTTTTTGACTGTAAATGAATATTGAATGTGAATTAGAACTCTTGGAACTAAAATAAGTGTGTTTAGAGTCATTTTAATGCCTAAAATTGGTTGAAATAGAAGCTTCTAAGTAGGAGAAAAAGTCTGTAAAAATGGCAATTTTGGTCACTTTGAGGCTATAAAAATAGTTATTCAACATGAGACACAATCCAAATGACATTTTGAATCAATTTTTCTACAGTCCAAAAAATCAATTTTCTGATGAAAAACGATGACCCGTGACCTGTCGAACTTTCTCCAAATGGTCAGAAATGATAATTTTTTAATGTTTAATTTTTTGACTGTAAATGAATATTGAATGTGAATTAGAACTCTTGGAACTCAAATAAGTGTGTTTAGTATCATTTTAATGCCTGAAATTGGTCGAAATAAGCTTCTGAGTAGGAGAAAAAGTCTGTAAAATCGCAATTTTGGTCACTTTGAGACTATAAAAAGTAGTTATTCAACATGAGGCACAAACCAAATGACAATTTGAATAAATTTTTCTACAGACCAAAAAATCAATTTTCTGATGAAAAACGATGACCCGTGACCTGTCGAACTTTCTCCAAATGGTCAGAAATGATAATTTTTTAATGTTTAATTTTTTGACTGTAAATGAATATTGAATGTGAATTAGAACTCTTGGAACTAAAATAAGTGTGTTTAGAGTCATTTTAATGCCTGAAATTGGTCAAAATAGAAGCTTCTGAGTAGGAGAAAAAGTCTGTAAAAATGGCAATTTTGGTCACTTTGAGGCTATAAAAAGTAGTTATTCAACATGAGGCACAATCCAAATGACATTTTGAATACATTTTTCTACAGTCCAAAACATCAATTTTCTGATGAAAAACGATGACCCGTGACCTGTCGAACTTTCTCCAAATGGTCAGAAATGATAATTTTTTAATGTTTAATTTTTTGACTGTAAATGAATATTGAATGTGAATTAGAACTCTTGGAACTAAAATAAGTGTGTTTAGAGTCATTTTAATGCCTAAAATTGGTTGAAATAGAAGCTTCTAAGTAGGAAAAAAAGTCTGTAAAAATGGCAATTTTGGTCACTTTGAGGCTATAAAAATAGTTATTCAACATGAGACACAATCCAAATGACATTTTGAATCAATTTTTCTACAGTCCAAAAAATCAATTTTCTGATGAAAAATGATGACCCGTGACCTGTCGAACTTTCTCCAAAAGGTCAGAAATGATAATTTTTTATTGTTTAATTTTTTTGACTGTAAATGAATATTGAATGTGAATTAGAACTCTTGGAACTAAAATAAGTGTGTTTAGAGTCATTTTAAACCCTGAAATTGGTCGAAATAGAAGCTTCTGAGTAGGAGAAAAAGTCTGTAAAAATGGCAATTTTGGTCACTTTGAGGCTAAAAAAATAGGTATTCAACATGAGGCACAATCCAAATGACATTTTGAATCAATTTTTCTACAGTCCAAAACATCAATTTTCTGATGAAAAACGATGGCCCGTGACCTGTCGAACTTTCTCCAAATGGTCAGAAATTATAATTTTTTCATTTTACATTTTTTGACTGTAAATGAATATTGAATGTGAATTAGAGATTTTGAAGCTAAAATAAGTGTGTTTAATGTCATTTTAATGCCTGAAATTGGTCGAAATAGAAGCTTCTGAGAAGGAGAAAAAGTCTGTAAAAATGGCAATTTTGGTCACATTGAGGCTATAAAAAGTAGTTATTCAACATGAGGCACAATCCAAATGACATTTTGAATCAATTTTTCTATAGTGCAAAAAATCAATTTTCTGATGAAAAACGATGACCCGTGACCTGTCGAAATTTCTCCAAATGGTCAGAAATGATCATTTTTTAATGTTTAATATTTTGACTGTAAATGAATATTGAATGTGAATTAGAACTCTTGGAACTAAAATAAGTGTGTTTAGTATCATTTTAATGCCTGAAATTGGTCGAAATAAGCTTCTGAGTAGGAGAAAAAGTCTGTAAAATCGCAATTTTGATCACTTTGAGACTATAAAAAGTAGTTATTCAACATGAGGCACAAACCAAATGACATTTTGAATAAATTTTTCTACAGGCCAAAAATCAATTTTCTGATGAAAAACGATGACCCGTGACCTGTCGAACTTTTTCCACAAGGTCAGAAATGATCATTTTTTTTATGTTACATTTTTTGACTGTAGATTAATATTGAATGTGAATTAGAACTCTTGGAACTAAAATAGGTGTGTTTAGAGTCATTTTAATGCCTGAAATTGGTCGAAATAGAAGCTTCTGAGTAGGAGAAAAAGTCTGTAAAAATGGCAATTTTGGTCACATTGAGGCTATAAAAAGTAGTTATTCAACATGAGGCACAACCCAAATGACATTTTGAATACATTTTTCTACAGTCCAAAAAATCAATTTTCTGATGAAAAACGATGACCCGTGACCTGTCGAACTTTCTCCAAATGGTCAGAAATGATAATTTTTTAACGTTTAATTTTTTGACTGTAAATGAATATTGAATGTGAGTTAGAACTCTTGGAACTAAAATAGGTGTGTTTAGAGTCATTTTATTGCCTGAAATTGGTCTAAATAGAAGCTTCTGAGTAGGAGAAAAAGTCTATAAAAATGGCAATTTTGGTCACTTTGAGGCTAAAAAAATAGTTATTCAACATGAGCCACAATCCAAATGACATTTTGAATCAATTTTTCTACAGTCCAAAACATCAATTTTCTGATGAAAAATGATGGCCGTGACCTGTCGAACTTTCTTCAAATGGTCAGAAATTATAATTTTTTAATTTTACATTTTTTGACTGTAAATGAATATTGAATGTGAATTAGAAATTTTGAAGCTAAAATAAGTGTGTTTAATGTCATTTTAATGCCTGAAATTGGTCAAAATAGAAGCTTCTGAGTAGGAGAAAAAGTCTGTAAAAATGGCAATTTTGGTCACATTGAGGCTATAAAAAGTAGTTATTCAACATGAGGCACAATACAAATGACATTTTGAATCAATTTTTCTACAGTCCAAAAAATCAATTTTCTGATGAAAAACGATGACCCGTGACCTGTCGTACTTTATCCAAATGGTTAGAAATGATAATTTTTTAATGTTATATTTTTTGACTGTAAATGAATATTGAATGTGAATTAGAACTCTTGAAACTAAAATAAGTGTGTTTAAAGGATTTTAATGCCTGAAATTGGTCGAAATAGAAGCTTCTGAGTAGGAGAAAAAGTCTGTAAAAATGGCAATTTTGGTCACTTTGATGCTATAAAATGTAGTTATTCAACATGAGACACAATCCAAATGACATTTTGAATCAATTTTTCTACAGTCCAAAAAATCAATTTTCTGATGAAAAACGATGACCCGTGACCTGTCGAACTTTCTCCAAATGGTCAGAAATGATAATTTTTTAAAGTCTAAAATTTTGATTGTAAATGAATATTGAATGTGAATTAGAACTCTTGGAACTAAAATAAGTGTGTTTAGTATCATTTTAATGCCTGAAATTGGTCGAAATAAGCTTCTGAGTAGGAGAAAAAGTCTGTAAAATCGCAATTTTGGTCACTTTGAGACTATAAAAAGTAGTTATTCAACATGAGGCACAAACCAAATGACATTTTGAATAAATTTTTCTACAGGCCAAAAAATCTATTTTCTGATGAAAAACGATGACCCGTGACCTGTCGAACTTTCTCCAAATGGTCAGAAATGATAATTTTTTAATGTTTAATTTTTTGACTGTAAATGAATATTGAATGTGAATTAGAACTCTTGGAACTAAAATAAGTGTGTTTAGAGTCATTTTAAACCCTGAAATTGGTCGAAATAGAAGCTTCTGAGTAGGAGAAAAAGTCTGTAAAAATGGCAATTTTGGTCACTTTGAGGCTAAAAAAATAGGTATTCAACATGAGGCACAATCCAAATGACATTTTGAATCAATTTTTCTACAGTCCAAAATATCAATTTTCTGATGAAAAACGATGGCCCGTGACCTGTCGAACTTTCTCCAAATGGTCAGAAATTATAATTTTTTAATTTTACATTTTTTGACTGTAAATGAATATTGAATGTGAAATAGAAATTTTGAAGCTAAAATAAGTGTGTTTAATGTCATTTTAATGCCTGAAATTGGTCGAAATAGAAGCTTCTGAGAAGGAGAAAAAGTCTGTAAAAATGGCAATTTTGGTCACATTGAGGCTATAAAAAGTAGTCATTCAAAATGAGGCACAATCCAAATGACATTTTGAATCAATTTTTCTATAGTCCAAAAAATCAATTTTCTGATGAAAAACGATGACCCGTGACCTGTCGAAATTTCTCCAAATGGTCAGAAATGATCATTTTTTAATGTTTAATTTTTTGACTGTAAATGAATATTGAATGTGAATCAGAACTCTTAGAACTTAAAAAATTGTGTTTAGAGTCATTTTAATGCCTGAAATTGGTCGAAATAAGCTTCTGAGTAGGAGAAAAAGTCTGTAAAATTGCAATTTTGGTCACTGTGAGACTATAAAAAGTAGTTATTCAACATGAGGCACAAACCAAATGACATTTTGAATAAACTTTTCTACAGGCCAAAAATCAATTTTCTGATGAAAAACGATGACCCGTGACCTGTCAAATTTTCTCCAAATGGTCAGAAATGATAATTTTTTAATGTTGAATTTTTTGACTGTAAATGAATATTGAATGTGAATTAGAACTCTTGGAACTAAAATAAGTGTGTTTAGTATCATTTTAATGCCTGAAATTGGTCGAAATAAGCTTCTGCGTAGGAGAAAAAGTCTGTAAAAATGGCAATTTTGGTCACTTTGAGACTGTTAAAAGTAGTTACTCAACATGAGGCACAAACCAAATGACATTTTGAATAAATTTTTCTACAGGCCAAAAATCAATTTTCTGATGAAAAACGATGACCCGTGACCTGTCGAACTTTCTCCAAATGGTCAGAAATGATAATTTTTTAATGTTGAATTTTTTGACTGTAAATGAATATTGAATGTGAATTAGAACTCTTGGAACTTAAAAAATTGTGTTTAGAGTCATTTTAATGCCTGGAATTGGTCGAAAGTGAAGCTTCTAAGTAGGAGAAAAAGTCTGTAAAAATGGCAATTTTGGTCACTTTGAGGTTATAAAAAGTAGTTATTCAACATGAGACACAATCCAAATTACATTTTGAATCAATTTTTCTACAGGCCAAAAAATCAATTTTCTGATGAAAATCGATGACCCGTGACCTGTCGAACTTTATCCAAATGGTCAGAAATGATAATTTTTTAAAGTCTAAAATTTTGATTGTAAATGAATATTGAATGTGAATTAGAACTCTTGGAACTAAAATAAGTGTGTTTAGTATCATTTTAATGCCTGAAATTGGTCGAAATAAGCTTCTGAGTAGGAGAAAAAGTCTGTAAAATCGCAATTTTGGTCACTTTGAGACTATAAAAAGTAGTTATTCAACATGAGGCACAAACCAAATGACATTTTGAATAAATTTTTCTACAGGCCAAAAAATCAATTTTCTGATGAAAAACGATGACCCGTGACCTGTCGAACTTTCTCCAAATGGTCAGAAATGATAATTTTTTAATGTTTAATTTTTTGACTGTAAATGAATATTGAATGTGAATTAGAACTCTTGGAACTTAAAAAATTGTGTTTAGAGTCATTTTAATGCCTGGAATTGGTCGAAATTGAAGCTTCTAAGTAGGAGAAAAAGTCTGTAAAAATGGCAATTTTGGTCACTTTGAGGTTATAAAAAGTAGTTATTCAACATGAGACACAATCCAAATTACATTTTGAATCAATTTTTCTACAGGCAAAAAATCAATTTTCTGATGAAAAACGATGACCCGTGACCTGTCGAACTTTATCCAAATGGTCAGAAATTATAATTTTTTAATGTTATATTTTTTGACTGTAAATGAATATTGAATGTGAATTAGAACTCTTGAAACTAAAATACGTGTGTTTTAAGTCATTTTAATGCCTGAAATTGGTCGAAATAGAAGCTTCTGAGTAGGAGAAAAAGTCTGTAAAAATGGCAATTTTGGTCACTTTGAGGCTATAAAATGTAGTTATTCAACATGAGACACAATCCAAATGACATTTTGAATCAATTTTTCTACAGTCCAAAAAATCAATTTTCTGATGAAAAACGATGACCCGTGACCTGTCGAACTTTCTCCAAGCGGTCAGAAATGATAATTTTTTAATGTTTAATTTTTTGACTGTAAATGAATATTGAATGTGAATTAGAACTCTTGGAACTAAAATAAGTGTGTTTAGTATCATTTTAATGCCTGAAATTGGTCGAAATAAGCTTCTGAGTAGGAGAAAAAGTCTGTAAAAATCGCAATTTTGGTCACTCTGAGACTATAAAAAGTAGTTATACAACATGAGGCACAAACCAAATGACATTTTGAATACATTTTTCTACAGGCCAAAAAATCAATTTTCTGATGAAAAACGATGACCCGTGACCTGTCGAACTTTCTCCAAATGGTCAGAAATGATAATTTTTTAATGTTTAATTTTTTGACTGTAAATGAATATTGAATGTGAATTAGAACTCTTGGAACTAAAATAAGTGTGTTTAGAGTCATTTTAATGCCTGAAATTGGTCAAAATAGAAGCTTTTAAGTAGGAGAAAAAGTCTGTAAAAATTGCAATTTTGGTCACTTTGAGGCTATAAAATGTGGTTATTCAACATGAGACACAATCCAAATGACATTTTGAATCAATTTTTCTACAGTCCAAAAAATCAATTTTCTGATGAAAAACGATGACCCGTGACCTGTCGAACTTTCTCCAAATGGTCAGAAATGATAATTTTTTAATGTTTAATTTTTTGACTGTAAATGAATATTGAATGTGAATTAGAACTCTTGGAACTAAAATAAGTGTGTTTAGAGTCATTTTAATGTCTAAAATTGGTTGAAATAGAAGCTTCTAAGTAGGAGAAAAAGTCTGTAAAAATGGCAATTTTGGTCACTTTGAGGCTATAAAAATAGTTATTCAACATGAGACACAATCCAAATGACATTTTGAATCAATTTTTCTACAGTCCAAAAAATCCACTTTCTAATGAAAAATGATGACCCGTGACCTGTCGAACTTTCTCCAAATGGTCAGAAATTATAATTTTTTAATTTTACATTTTTTGACTGTAAATGAATATTGAATGTGAATTAGAACTCTTGGAACTAAAATAAGTGTGTTTAGTATCATTTTAATGCCTGAAATTGGTCGAAATAAGCTTCTGAGTAGGAGAAAAAGTCTGTAAAATCGCAATTTTGGTCACTTTGAGACTATAAAAAGTAGTTATTCAACATGAGGCACAAACCAAATGACATTTTGAATAAATTTTTCTACAGGCCAAAAAATCAATTTTCTGATGAAAAACGATGACCCGTGACCTGTCGAACTTTCTCCAAATGGTCAGAAATGATAATTTTTTAATGTTTAATTTTTTGACTGTAAATGAATATTGAATGTGAATTAGAACTCTTGGAACTAAAATAAGTGTGTTTAGAGTCATTTTAATGCCTGAAATTGGTCAAAATAGAAGCTTTTAAGTAGGAGAAAAAGTCTGTAAAAATGGCAATTTTGGTCACTTTGAGGCTATAAAATGTGGTTATTCAACATGAGACACAATCCAAATGACATTTTGAATCAATTTTTCTACAGTCCAAAAAATCAATTTTCTGATGAAAAACGATGACCCGTGACCTGTCGAACTTTCTCCAAATGGTCAGAAATGATAATTTTTTAATGTTTAATTTTTTGACTGTAAATGAATATTGAATGTGAATTAGAACTCTTGGAACTAAAATAAGTGTGTTTAGAGTCATTTTAATGCCTAAAATTGGTTGAAATAGAAGCTTCTAAGTAGGAGAAAAAGTCTGTAAAAATGGCAATTTTGGTCACTTTGAGGCTATAAAAATAGTTATTCAACATGAGACACAATCCAAATGACATTTTGAATCAATTTTTCTACAGTCCAAAAAATCCATTTTCTGATGAAAAATGATGACCCGTGACCTGTCGAACTTTCTCCAAATGGTCAGAAATTATAATTTTTTAATTTTACATTTTTTGACTGTAAATGAATATTGAATGTGAATTAGAAATTTTGAAGCTAAAATAAGTGTGTTTAATGTCATTTTAATGCCTGAAATTGGTCGAAATAGAAGCTTCTGAGAAGGAGAAAAAGTCTGTAAAAATGGCAATTTTGGACACTTTGAGGCTATAAAAAGTAGTTATTCAACATGAGGACCAATCCAAATGACATTTTGAATCAATTTTTCTACAGTCCAAAACATCGATTTTCTGATGAAAAACGATGACCCGTGACCTGTCGAACTTTCTCCAAATGGTCAGAAATGATAATTTTTTAATGTTTAATTTTTTGACTGTAAATGAATATTGAATGTGAATTAGAACTCTTGGAACTAAAATAAGTGTGTTTAGAGTCATTTTAATGCCTAAAATTGGTTGAAATAGAAGCTTCTAAGTAGGAGAAAAAGTCTGTAAAAATGGCAATTTTGGTCACTTTGAGGCTATAAAAATAGTTATTCAACATGAGACACAATCCAAATGACATTTTGAATCAATTTTCTACAGTCCAAAAAGTCAATTTTCTGATGAAAAATGATGACCCGTGACCTGTCGAACTTTCTCCAAAAGGTCAGAAATGATAATTTTTTATTGTTTAATTTTTTTGACTGTAAATGAATATTGAATGTGAATTAGAACTCTTGGAACTAAAATAGGTGTGTTTAGAGTCATTTTAAACCCTGAAATTGGTCGAAATAGAAGCTTCTGAGTAGGAGAAAAAGTCTGTAAAAATGGCAATTTTGGTCACTTTGAGACTATAAAAAGTAGTTATTCAACATGAGGCACAAACCAAATGACATTTTGAATAAATTTTTCTACAGGCCAAAAAGTCAATTTTCTGATGAAAAACGATGACCCGTGACCTGTCGAACTTTCTCCAAATGGTCAGAAATGATAATTTTTTAATGTTTAATTTTTTGACTGTAAATGAATATTGAATGTGAATTAGAACTCTTGGAACTAAAATAAGTGTGTTTAGAGTCATTTTAATGCCTAAAATTGGTTGAAATGGAAGCTTCTAAGTAGGAGAAAAAGTCTGAAAAAATGGCAATTTTGGTCACTTTGAGGCTATAAAAATAGTTATTCAACATGAGGCACAAACCAAATGACATTTTGAATAAATTTTTCTACAGTCCAAAAATTCAATTTTCTAATGAAAAACGATGACCCGTGACCTGTCGAACTTTCTCCAAATGGTCAGAAATGATAATTTTTTAATGTTTAATTTTTTGACTGTAAATGAATATTGAATGTGATTTAGAACTCTTGGAACTAAAATAAGTGTGTTTAGAGTCATTTTAATGCCTAAAATTGGTTGAAATAGAAGCTTCTAAGTAGGAGAAAAAGTCTGTAAAAATGGCAATTTTGGTCACTTTGAGGCTATAAAAATAGTTATTCAACATGAGACACAATCCAAATGACATTTTGAATCAATTTTTCTACAGTCCAAAAAATGAATTTTCTGATGAAAAATGATGACCCGTGACCTGTCAAACTTTCTCCAAAAGGTCAGAAATGATAATTTTTTATTGTTTAATTTTTTTGACTGTAAATGAATATTGAATGTGAATTAGAACTCTTGGAACTAAAATAAGTGTGTTTAGAGTCATTTTAAACCCTGAAATTGGTCGAAATAGAAGCTTCTGAATAGGAGAAAAAGTCTGTAAAAATGGCAATTTTGGTCACTTTGAGGCTAAAAAAATAGGTATTCAACATGAGGCACAATCCAAATGACATTTTGAATCAATTTTTCTACAGTCCAAAACATCAATTTTCTGATGAAAAACGATGGCCTCTGACCTGTCGAACTTTCTCCAAATGGTCAGAAATTATAATTTTTTAATTTTACATTTTTTGACTGTAAATGAATATTGAATGTGAATTAGAAATTTTGAAGCTAAAATAAGTGTGTTTAATGTCATTTTAATGCCTGAAATTGGTCAAAATAGAAGCTTCTGAGTAGGAGAAAAAGTCTGTAAAAATTGCAATTTTGGTCACATTGAGGATATAAAAAGTAGTTATTCAACATGAGGCACAATCCAAATGACATTTTGAATAAATTTTTCTACAGTCCAAAAATTCAATTTTCTGATGAAAAACGATGACCCGTGACCTGTCGAACTTTCTCCAAATGGTCAGAAATGATAATTTTTTAATGTTTAATTTTTTGACTGTAAATGAATATTGAATGTGAATTAGAACTCTTGGAACTAAAATAAGTGTGTTTAGTATCATTTTAATGCCTGAAATTGGTCGAAATAAGCTTCTGAGTAGGAGAAAAAGTCTGTAAAATCGCAATTTTGGTCACTTTGAGACTATAAAAAGTAGTTCTTCAACATGAGGCACAAACCAAATGACATTTTGAAAAACTTTTCTACAGGCCAAAAAATCAATTTTCTGATGAAAAACGATGACCCGTGACCTGTCGAACTTTCTCCAAATGGTCAGAAATGATAATTTTTTAATGTTTAATTTTTTGACTGTAAATGAATATTGAATGTGAATTAGAACTCTTGGAACTAAAATAAGTGTGTTTAGAGTCATTTTAATGCCTGAAATTGGTCAAAATAGAAGCTTCTAAGTAGGAGAAAAAGTCTGTAAAAATGGCAATTTTGGTCACTTTGAGGCTATAAAAATAGCTATTCAACATGAGACACAATCCAAATGACATTTTGAATCAATTTTTCTACAGTCCAAAAAATCCATTTTCTGATGAAAAATGATGACCCGTGACCTGTCGAACTTTCTCCAAAAGGTCAGAAATGATAATTTTTTATTGTTTAATTTTTTTGACTGTAAATGAATATTGAATGTGAATTAGAACTCTTGGAACTAAAATAAGTGTGTTTAGAGTCATTTTAAACCCTGAAATTGGTCGAAATAGAAGCTTCTGAGTAGGAGAAAAAGTCTGTAAAAATGGCAATTTTGGTCACTTTGAGGCTAAAAAAATAGGTATTCAACATGAGGCACAATCCAAATGACATTTTGAATCAATTTTTCTACAGTCCAAAACATCAATTTTCTGATGAAAAACGATGGCCCGTGACCTGTCGAACTTTCTCCAAATGGTCAGAAATTATAATTTTTTAATTTTATATTTTTTGACTGTAAATGAATATTGAATGTGAATTAGAAATTTTGAAGCTAAAATAAGTGTGTTTAATGTCATTTTAATGCCTGAAATTGGTCGAAATAGAAGCTTCTGAGAAGGAGAAAAAGTCTGTAAAAATGGCAATTTTGGTCACATTGAGGCTATAAAAAGTAGTTATTCAACATGAGGACCAATCCAAATGACATTTTGAATCAATTTTTCTACAGTCCAAAACATCAATTTTCTGATGAAAAACGATGACCCGTGACCTGTCGAACTTTCTCCAAATGGTCAGAAATGATAATTTTTTAATGTTTAAGTTTTTTGACTGTAAATGAATATTGAATGTGAATTAGAACTCTTGGAACTAAAATAAGTGTGTTTAGAGTCATTTTAATGCCTAAAATTGGTTGAAATAGAAGCTTCTAAGTAGGAGAAAAAGTCTGTAAAAATGGCAATTTTGGTCACTTTGAGGCTATAAAAATAGTTATTCAACATGAGACACAATCCAAATGACATTTTGAATCAATTTTCTACAGTCCAAAAAGTCAATTTTCTGATGAAAAATGATGACCCGTGACCTGTCGAACTTTCTCCAAAAGGTCAGAAATGATAATTTTTTATTGTTTAATTTTTTTGACTGTAAATGAATATTGAATGTGAATTAGAACTCTTGGAACTAAAATAAGTGTGTTTAGAGTCATTTTAAACCCTGAAATTGGTCGAAATAGAAGCTTCTGAGTAGGAGAAAAAGTCTGTAAAAATGGCAATTTTGGTCACTTTGAGACTATAAAAAGTAGTTATTCAACATGAGGCACAAACCAAATGACATTTTGAATAAATTTTTCTACAGGCCAAAAAGTCAATTTTCTGATGAAAAACGATGACCCGTGACCTGTCGAACTTTCTCCAAATGGTCAGAAATGATAATTTTTTAATGTTTAATTTTTTGACTGTAAATGAATATTGAATGTGAATTAGAACTCTTGGAACTAAAATAAGTGTGTTTAGAGTCATTTTAATGCCTGAAATTGGTCAAAATAGAAGCTTCTGAGTAGGAGAAAAAGTCTGTAAAAATTGCAATTTTGGTCACATTGAGGATATAAAAAGTAGTTATTCAACATGAGGCACAATCCAAATGACATTTTGAATACATTTTTCTATAGTCCAAAACATCAATTTTCTGATGAAAAACAATGACCCGTGACCTGTCGAACTTTCTCCAAATGGTCAGAAATGATAATTTTTTAATGTTTAATTTTTTGACTGTAAATGAATATTGAATGTGAATTAGAACTCTTGGAACTAAAATAAGTGTGTTTAGAGTCATTTTAATGCCTAAAATTGGTTGAAATAGAAGCTTCTAAGTAGGAGAAAAAGTCTGTAAAAATTGCAATTTTGGTCACATTGAGGATATAAAAAGTAGTTATTCAACATGAGGCACAATCCAAATGACATTTTGAATACATTTTTCTATAGTCCAAAACATCAATTTTCTGATGAAAAACAATGACCCGTGACCTGTCGAACTTTCTCCAAAAGGTCAGAAATGATAATTTTTTATTGTTTAATTTTTTTGATTGTAAATGAATATTGAATGTGAATTAGAACTCTTGGAACTAAAATAAGTGTGTTTAGTATCATTTTAATGCCTGAAATTGGTCGAAATAAGCTTCTGAGTAGGAGAAAAAGTCTGTAAAATCGCAATTTTGGTCACTTTGAGACTATAAAAAGTAGTTATTCAACATGAGGCACAAACCAAATGACATTTTGAATAAATTTTTCTACAGGCCAAAAAATCAATTTTCTGATGAAAAACGATGACCCGTGACCTGTAGAACTTTCTCCAAATGGTCAGAAATGATAATTTTTTAATGTTTAATTTTTTGACTGTAAATGAATATTGAATGTGAATTAGAACTCTTGGAACTAAAATAAGTGTGTTTAGAGTCATTTTAAACCCTGAAATTGGTCGAAATAGAAGCTTCTGAGTAGGAGAAAAAGTCTGTAAAAATGGCAATTTTGGTCACTTTGAGGCTAAAAAAATAGGTATTCAACATGAGGCACAATCCAAATGACATTTTGAATCAATTTTTCTACAGTCCAAAATATCAATTTTCTGATGAAAAACGATGGCCCGTGACCTGTCGAACTTTCTCCAAATGGTCAGAAATTATAATTTTTTAATTTTACATTTTTTGACTGTAAATGAATATTGAATGTGAAATAGAAATTTTGAAGCTAAAATAAGTGTGTTTAATGTCATTTTAATGCCTGAAATTGGTCGAAATAGAAGCTTCTGAGAAGGAGAAAAAGTCTGTAAAAATGGCAATTTTGGTCACATTGAGGCTATAAAAAGTAGTCATTCAACATGAGGCACAATCCAAATGACATTTTGAATCAATTTTTCTATAGTCCAAAAAATCAATTTTCTGATGAAAAACGATGACCCGTGACCTGTCAAACTTTCTCCAAATGGTCAGAAATGATAATTTTTTAATGTTTAATTTTTTGACTGTAAATGAATATTGAATGTGAATCAGAACTCTTAGAACTTAAAAAATTGTGTTTAGAGTCATTTTAATGCCTGAAATTGGTCGAAATAAGCTTCTGAGTAGGAGAAAAAGTCTGTAAAATTGCAATTTTGGTCACTGTGAGACTATAAAAAGTAGTTATTCAACATGAGGCACAAACCAAATGACATTTTGAATAAATTTTTCTACAGGCCAAAAATCAATTTTCTGATGAAAAACGATGACCCGTGACCTGTCAAACTTTCTCCAAATGGTCAGAAATGATAATTTTTTAATGTTTAATTTTTTGACTGTAAATGAATATTGAATGTGAATTAGAACTCTTGGAACTAAAATAAGTGTGTTTAGTATCATTTTAATGCCTGAAATTGGTCGAAATAAGCTTCTGAGTAGGAGAAAAAGTCTGTAAAAATGGCAATTTTGGTCACTTTGAGACTGTTAAAAGTAGTTACTCAACATGAGGCACAAACCAAATGACATTTTGAATACATTTTTCTACAGGCCAAAAATCAATTTTCTGATGAAAAACGATGACCCGTGACCTGTCGAACTTTCTCCAAATGGTCAGAAATGATAATTTTTTAATGTTGAATTTTTTGACTGTAAATGAATATTGAATGTGAATTAGAACTCTTGGAACTTAAAAAATTGTGTTTAGAGTCATTTTAATGCCTGGAATTGGTCGAAATTGAAGCTTCTAAGTAGGAGAAAAAGTCTGTAAAAATGGCAATTTTGGTCACTTTGAGGTTATAAAAAGTAGTTATTCAACATGAGACACAATCCAAATTACATTTTGAATCAATTTTTCTACAGGCCAAAAAATCAATTTTCTGATGAAAATCGATGACCCGTGACCTGTCGAACTTTATCCAAATGGTCAGAAATGATAATTTTTTAAAGTCTAAAATTTTGATTGTAAATGAATATTGAATGTGAATTAGAACTCTTGGAACTAAAATAAGTGTGTTTAGTATCATTTTAATGCCTGAAATTGGTCGAAATAAGCTTCTGAGTAGGAGAAAAAGTCTGTAAAATCGCAATTTTGGTCACTTTGAGACTATAAAAAGTAGTTATTCAACATGAGGCACAAACCAAATGACATTTTGAATAAATTTTTCTACAGGCCAAAAAATCCATTTTCTGATGAAAAACGATGACCCGTGACCTGTCGAACTTTCTCCAAATGGTCAGAAATGATAATTTTTTAATGTTTAATTTTTTGACTGTAAATGAATATTGAATGTGAATTAGAACTCTTGGAACTTAAAAAATTGTGTTTAGAGTCATTTTAATGCCTGGAATTGGTCGAAATTGAAGCTTCTAAGTAGGAGAAAAAGTCTGTAAAAATGGCAATTTTGGTCACTTTGAGGTTATAAAAAGTTGTTATTCAACATGAGACACAATCCAAATTACATTTTGAATCAATTTTTCTACAGGCCAAAAAATCAATTTTCTGATGAAAAACGATGACCCGTGACCTGTCGAACTTTATCCAAATGGTCAGAAATTATAATTTTTTAATGTTATATTTTTTGACTGTAAATGAATATTGAATGTGAATTAGAACTCTTGAAACTAAAATACGTGTGTTTAAAGTCATTTTAATGCCTGAAATTGGTCGAAATAGAAGCTTCTGAGTAGGAGAAAAAGTCTGTAAAAATGGCAATTTTGGTCACTTTGAGGCTATAAAATGTAGTTATTCAACATGAGACACAATCCAAATGACATTTTGAATCAATTTTTCTACAGTCCAAAAAATCAATTTTCTGATGAAAAACGATGACCTGTCGAACTTTCTCCAAACGGTCAGAAATGATAATTTTTTAATGTTTAATTTTTTGACTGTAAATGAATATTGAATGTGAATTAGAACTCTTGGAACTAAAATAAGTGTGTTTAGTATCATTTTAATGCCTGAAATTGGTCGAAATAAGCTTCTGAGTAGGAGAAAAAGTCTGTAAAAATCGCAATTTTGGTCACTCTGAGACTATAAAAAGTAGTTATTCAACATGAGGCACAAACCAAATGACATTTTGAATACATTTTTCTACAGGCCAAAAAATCTATTTTCTGATGAAAAACGATGACCCGTGACCTGTCGAACTTTCTCCAAATGGTCAGAAATGATAATTTTTTAATGTTTAATTTTTTGACTGTAAATGAATATTGAATGTGAATTAGAACTCTTGGAACTAAAATAAGTGTGTTTAGAGTCATTTTAATGCCTGAAATTGGTCAAAATAGAAGCTTTTAAGTAGGAGAAAAAGTCTGTAAAAATGGCAATTTTGGTCACTTTGAGGCTATAAAATGTGGTTATTCAACATGAGACACAATCCAAATGACATTTTGAATCAATTTTTCTACAGTCCAAAAAATCAATTTTCTGATGAAAAACGATGACCCGTGACCTGTCGAACTTTCTCCAAATGGTCAGAAATGATAATTTTTTAATGTTTAATTTTTTGACTGTAAATGAATATTGAATGTGAATTAGAACTCTTGGAACTAAAATAAGTGTGTTTAGAGTCATTTTAATGCCTAAAATTGGTTGAAATAGAAGCTTCTAAGTAGGAGAAAAAGTCTGTAAAAATGGCAATTTTGGTCACTTTGAGGCTATAAAAATAGTTATTCAACATGAGACACAATCCAAATGACATTTTGAATCAATTTTTCTACAGTCCAAAAAATCCATTTTCTGATGAAAAATGATGACCCGTGACCTGTCGAACTTTCTCCAAAAGGTAAGAAATGATAATTTTTTATTGTTTAATTTTTTTGACTGTAAATGAATATTGAATGTGAATTAGAACTCTTGGAACTAAAATAAGTGTGTTTAGAGTCATTTTAAACCCTGAAATTGGTCGAAATAGAAGCTTCTGAGTAGGAGAAAAAGTCTGTAAAAATGGCAATTTTGGTCACTTTGAGGCTAAAAAAATAGGTATTCAACATGAGGCACAATCCAAATGACATTTTGAATCAATTTTTCTACAGTCCAAAACATCAATTTTCTGATGAAAAACGATGGCCCGTGACCTGTCGAACTTTCTCCAAATGGTCAGAAATTATAATTTTTTAATTTTACATTTTGTGACTGTAAATGAATATTGAATGTGAATTAGAAATTTTGAAGCTAAAATAAGTGTGTTTAATGTCATTTTAATGCCTGAAATTGGTCGAAATAGAAGCTTCTGAGAAGGAGAAAAAGTCTGTAAAAATGGCAATTTTGGTCACATTGAGGCTATAAAAAGTAGTTATTCAACATGAGGCACAATCCAAATGACATTTTGAATCAATTTTTCTATAGTCCAAAAAATCAATTTTCTGATGAAAAACGATGACCCGTGACCTGTCGAAATTTCTCCAAATGGTCAGAAATGATCATTTTTTAATGTTTAATATTTTGACTGTAAATGAATATTGAATGTGAATTAGAACTCTTGGAACTAAAATAAGTGTGTTTAGTATCATTTTAATGCCTGAAATTGGTCGAAATAAGCTTCTGAGTAGGAGAAAAAGTCTGTAAAATCGCAATTTTGGTCACTTTGAGACTATAAAAAGTAGTTATTCAACATGAGGCACAAACCAAATGACATTTTGAATAAATTTTTCTACAGGCCAAAAATCAATTTTCTGATGAAAAACGATGACCCGTGACCTGTCGAACTTTTTCCACAAGGTCAGAAATGATCATTTTTTTTATGTTACATTTTTTGACTGTAGATTAATATTGAATGTGAATTAGAACTCTTGGAACTAAAATAGGTGTGTTTAGAGTCATTTTAATGCCTGAAATTGGTCGAAATAGAAGCTTCTGAGTAGGAGAAAAAGTCTGTAAAAATGGCAATTTTGGTCACATTGAGGCTATAAAAAGTAGTTATTCAACATGAGGCACAACCCAAATGACATTTTGAATACATTTTTCTACAGTCCAAAAAATCAATTTTCTGATGAAAAACGATGACCCGTGACCTGTGGAACTTTCTCCAAATGGTCAGAAATGATAATTTTTTAACGTTTAATTTTTTGACTGTAAATGAATATTGAATGTGAGTTAGAACTCTTGGAACTAAAATAGGTGTGTTTAGAGTCATTTTATTGCCTGAAATTGGTCTAAATAGAAGCTTCTGAGTAGGAGAAAAAGTCTATAAAAATGGCAATTTTGGTCACTTTGTAGCTAAAAAAATAGTTATTCAACATGAGGCACAATCCAAATGACATTTTGAATCAATTTTTCTACAGTCCAAAACATCAATTTTCTGATGAAAAACGATGGCCGTGACCTGTCGAACTTTCTTCAAATGGTCAGAAATTATAATTTTTTAATTTTACATTTTTTGACTGTAAATGAATATTGAATGTGAATTAGAAATTTTGAAGCTAAAATAAGTGTGTTTAATGTCATTTTAATGCCTGAAATTGGTCAAAATAGAAGCTTCTGAGAAGGAGAAAAAGTCTGTAAAAATGGCAATTTTGGTCACATTGAGGCTATAAAAAGTAGTTATTCAACATGAGACACAATCCAAATGACATTTTGAATCAATTTTTCTACAGTCCAAAAAATCAATTTTCTGATGAAAAACGATGACCCGTGACCTGTCGAACTTTATCCAAATGGTTAGAAATGATAATTTTTTAATGTTATATTTTTTGACTGTAAATGAATATTGAATGTGAATTAGAACTCTTGAAACTAAAATACGTGTGTTTAAAGGTATTTTAATGCCTGAAATTGGTCGAAATAGAAGCTTCTGTGTAGGAGAAAAAGTCTGTAAAAATGGCAATTTTGGTCACTTTGATGCTATAAAATGTAGTTATTCAACATGAGACACAATCCAAATGACATTTTGAATCAATTTTTCTACAGTCCAAAAAATCAATTGCCTGATGAAAAACGATGACCCGTGACCTGTCGAACTTTCTCCAAATGGTCAGAAATGATAATTTTTTAATGTCTAAAATTTTGATTGTAAATGAATATTGAATGTGAATTAGAACTCTTGGAACTAAAATAAGTGTGTTTAGTATCATTTTAATGCCTGAAATTGGTCGAAATAAGCTTCTGAGTAGGAGAAAAAGTCTGTAAAATCGCAATTTTGGTCACTTTGAGACTATAAAAAGTAGTTATTCAACATGAGGCACAAACCAAATGACATTTTGAATACATTTTTCTACAGGCCAAAAAATCAATTTTCTGATGAAAAACGATGACCCGTGACCTGTCGAACTTTCTCCAAATGGTCAGAAATGATAATTTTGTAATGTTTAATTTTTTGACTGTAAATGAATATTGAATGTGAATTAGAACTCTTGGAACTAAAATAAGTGTGTTTAGAGTCATTTTAAACCCTGAAATTGGTCGAAATAGAAGCTTCTGAGTAGGAGAAAAAGTCTGTAAAAATGGCAATTTTGGTCACTTTGAGGCTAAAAAAATAGGTATTCAACATGAGGCACAATCCAAATGACATTTTGAATCAATTTTTCTACAGTCCAAAATATCAATTTTCTGATGAAAAACGATGGCCTGTCGAACTTTCTCCAAATTGTCAGAAATGATAATTTTTTAATTTTACATTTTTTGACTGTAAATGAATATTGAATGTGAATTAGAACTCTTGGAACTAAAATAAGTGTGTTTAGAGTCATGTTAATGCCTAAAATTGGTTGAAATAGAAGCTTCTAAGTAGGAGAAAAAGTCTGTAAAAATGGCAATTTTGGTCACTTTGAGGCTATAAAAATAGTTATTCAACATGAGACACAATCCAAATGACATTTTGAATCAATTTTTCTACAGTCCAAAAAATCAATTTTCTGATGAAAAATGATGACCCGTGACCTGTCGAACTTTCTCCAAAAGGTCAGAAATGAAATTTTTTTATTGTTTCATTTTTTTGACTGTAAATGAATATTGAATGTGAATTAGAACTCTTGGAACTAAAATAAGTGTGTTTAGAGTCATTTTAAACCCTGAAATTGGTCGAAATAGAAGCTTCTGAATAGGAGAAAAAGTCTGTAAAAATGGCAATTTTGGTCACTTTGAGGCTAAAAAAATAGGTATTCAACATGAGGCACAATCCAAATGACATTTTGAATCAATTTTTCTACAGTCCAAAACATCAATTTTCTGATGAAAAACGATGGCCTCTGACCTGTCGAACTTTCTCCAAATGGTCAGAAATTATAATTTTTTAATTTTACATTTTTTGACTGTAAATGAATATTGAATGTGAATTAGAAATTTTGAAGCTAAAATAAGTGTGTTTAATGTCATTTTAATGCCTGAAATTGGTCGAAATAGAAGCTTCTGAAAAGGAGAAAAAGTCTGTAAAAATGGCAATTTTGGTCACATTGAGGCTATAAAAAGTAGTTATTCAACATGAGGCACAATCCAAAGGACATTTTGAATCAATTTTTCTATAGTCCAAAAAATCAATTTTCTGATGAAAAACGATGACCAGTGACCTGTCGAAATTTTTCCAAATGGTCAGAAATTATCATTTTTTAATGTTTAATATTTTGACTGTAAATGAATATTGAATGTGAATTAGAACTCTTGGAACTAAAATAAGTGTGTTTAGTATCATTTTAATGCCTGAAATTGGTCGAACTAAGCTTCTGAGTAGGAGAAAAAGTCTGTAAAATCGCAATTTTAGTCACTTTGAGACTATAAAAAGTAGTTATTCAACATGAGGCACAAACCAAATGACATTTTGAATAAATTTTTCTACAGGCCAAAAATCAATTTTCTGATGAAAAACGATGACCCGTGACCTGTCGAACTTTCTCCAAATGGTCAGAAATGATAATTTTTTAATGTTTAATTTTTTGACTGTAAATGAATATTGAATGTGAATTAAAACTCTTGGAACTAAAATGTGTTTAGAGTCATTTTAATGCCTGAAATTGGTCAAAATAGAAGCTTCTGAGTAGGAGAAAAAGTCTGTAAAAATTGCAATTTTGGTCACATTGAGGATATAAAAAGTAGCTATTCAACATGAGGCACAATCCAAATGACATTTTGAATAAATTTTTCTACAGTCCAAAAATTCAATTTTCTGATGAAAAACGATGACCCGTGACCTGTCGAACTTTTTCCACAAGCTCAGAAATGATCATTTTTTTTATGTTACATTTTTTGACTGTAGATTAATATTGAATGTGAATTAGAACTCTTGGAACTAAAATAGGTGTGTTTAGAGTCATTTTAATGCCTGAAATTGGTTGAAATAGAAGCTTCTGAGTAGGAGAAAAAGTCTGTAAAATGGCAATTTTGGTCACTTTGAGGCTATAAAATGTAGTTATTCAACATGAGACACAATCCAAATGACATTTTGAATCAATTTTTCTACAGTCCAAAAAATCAATTTTCTGATGAAAAACGATGACCCGTGACCTGTCGAACTTTCTCCAAATGGTCAGAAATGATAATTTTTTAATGTTTAATTTTTTGACTGTAAATGAATATTGAATGTGAATTAGAACTCTTGGAACTAAAATAAGTGTGTTTAGTATCATTTTAATGCCTGAAATTGGTCGAAATAAGCTTGTGAGTAGGAGAAAAAGTCTGTAAAATCGCAATTTTGGTCACTTTGAGACTATAAAAAGTAGTTATTCAACATGAGGCACAAACCAAATGACATTTTGAAAAAAATTTCTACAGGCCAAAAAATCAATTTTCTGATGAAAAACGATGACCCGTGACCTGTCGAACTTTCTCCAAATGGTCAGAAATGATAATTTTTTAATGTTTAATTTTTTGACTGTAAATGAATATTGAATGTGAATTAGAACTCTTGGAACTAAAATAAGTGTGTTTAGAGTCATTTTAATGCCTGAAATTGGTCAAAATAGAAGCTTCTAAGTAGGAGAAAACGTCTGTAAAAATGGCAATTTTGGTCACTTTGAGGCTATAAAAATAGCTATTCAACATGAGACACAATCCCAATGACATTTTGAATCAATTTTTCTACAGTCCAAAAAATCCATTTTCTGATGAAAAATGATGACCCGTGACCTGTCGAACTTTCTCCAAAAGGTCAGAAATGATAATTTTTTATTGTTTAATTTTTTTGACTGTAAATGAATATTGAATGTGAATTAGAACTCTTGGAACTAAAATAAGTGTGTTTAGAGTCATTTTAAACCCTGAAATTGGTCGAAATAGAAGCTTCTGAGTAGGAGAAAAAGTCTGTAAAAATGGCAATTTTGGTCACTTTGAGGCTAAAAAAATAGGTATTCAACATGAGGCACAATCCAAATGACATTTTGAATCAATTTTTCTACAGTCCAAAACATCAATTTTCTGATGAAAAACGATGGCCCGTGACCTGTCGAACTTTCTCCAAATGGTCAGAAATTATAATTTTTTAATTTTACATTTTTTGACTGTAAATGAATATTGAATGTGAATTAGAAATTTTGAAGCTAAAATAAGTGTGTTTAATGTCATTTTAATGCCTGAAATTGGTCGAAATAGAAGCTTCTGAGAAGGAGAAAAAGTCTGTAAAAATGGCAATTTTGGTCACATTGAGGCTATAAAAAGTAGTTATTCAACATGAGGACCAATCCAAATGACATTTTGAATCAATTTTTCTACAGTCCAAAACATCAATTTTCTGATGAAAAACGATGACCCGTGACCTGTCGAACTTTCTCCAAATGGTCAGAAATGATAATTTTTTAATGTTTAATTTTTTGACTGTAAATGAATATTGAATGTGAATTAGAACTCTTGGAACTAAAATAAGTGTGTTTAGAGTCATTTTAATGCCTAAAATTGGTTGAAATAGAAGCTTCTAAGTAGGAGAAAAAGTCTGTAAAAATGGCAATTTTGGTCACTTTGAGGCTATAAAAATAGTTATTCAACATGAGACACAATCCAAATGACATTTTGAATCAATTTTTCTACAGTCCAAAACATCAATTTTCTGATGAAAAACGATGGCCCATGACCTGTCGAACTTTCTCCAAATGGTCAGAAATTATAATTTTTTAATTTTACATTTTTTGACTGTAAATGAATATTGAATGTGAATTAGAAATTTTGAAGCTAAAATAAGTGTGTTTAATGTCATTTTAATGCCTGAAATTGGTCGAAATAGAAGCTTCTGAGAAGGAGAAAAAGTCTGTAAAAATGGCAATTTTGGTCACATTGAGGCTATAAAAAGTAGTTATTCAACATGAGGACCAATCCAAATGACATTTTGAATCAATTTTTCTACAGTCCAAAACATCGATTTTCTGATGAAAAACGATGACCCGTGACCAGTCGAACTTTCTCCAAATGGTCAGAAATGATAATTTTTTAATGTTTAATTTTTTGACTGTAAATGAATATTGAATGTGAATTAGAACTCTTGGAACTAAAATAAGTGTGTTTAGAGTCATTTTAATGCCTAAAATTGGTTGAAATAGAAGCTTCTAAGTAGGAGAAAAAGTCTGTAAAAATGGCAATTTTGGTCACTTTGAGGCTATAAAAATAGTTATTCAACATGAGACACAATCCAAATGACATTTTGAATCAATTTTCTACAGTCCAAAAAGTCAATTTTCTGATGAAAAATGATGACCCGTGACCTGTCGAACTTTCTCCAAAAGGTCAGAAATGATAATTTTTTATTGTTTAATTTTTTTGACTGTAAATGAATATTGAATGTGAATTAGAACTCTTGGAACTAAAATAAGTGTGTTTAGAGTCATTTTAAACCCTGAAATTGGTCGAAATAGAAGCTTCTGAGTAGGAGAAAAAGTCTGTAAAAATTGCAATTTTGGTCACATTGAGGATATAAAAAGTAGTTATTCAACATGAGGCACAATCCAAATGACATTTTGAATACATTTTTCTACAGTCCAAAACATCAATTTTCTGATGAAAAACGATGACCCGTGACCTGTCGAACTTTCTCCAAATGGTCAGAAATGATAATTTTTTAATGTTTAATTTTTTGACAGTAAATGAATATTGAATGTGAATTAGAACTCTTGGAACTAAAATAAGTGTGTTTAGAGTCATTTTAATGCCTAAAATTGGTTGAAATAGAAGCTTCTAAGTAGGAGAAAAAGTCTGTAAAAATGGCAATTTTGGTCACTTTGAGGCTATAAAAATAGTTATTCAACATGAGACACAATCCAAATGACATTTTGAATCAATTTTTCTACAGTCCAAAAAATCAATTTTCTGATGAAAAATGATGACCCGTGACCTGTCGAACTTTCTCCAAAAGGTCAGAAATGATAATTTTTTATTGTTTAATTTTTTTGACTGTAAATGAATATTGAATGTGAATTAGAACTCTTGGAACTAAAATAAGTGTGTTTAGAGGCATTTTAAACCCTGAAATTGGTCGAAATAGAAGCTTCTGTATAGGAGAAAAAGTCTGTAAAAATGGCAATTTTTGTCACATTGAGGCTATAAAAAGTAGTTATTCAACATGAGGCACAAACCAAATGACATTTTGAATAAATTTTTCTACAGGCCAAAAATCAATTTTCTGATG